>NC_053023.1:25348913-25416292 GCF_003073215.2 Triticum urartu
GTAGAGGACGTCTAACTTGTTTTTGCAGGGCATGTTGTGATGTGATATGGTCAAGGCATGATGCTGAATTTTATTGTATGAGATGATCATGTTTTGTAACCGAGTTATCGGCAACTGGCAGGAGCCATATGGTTGTCGCTTTATTGTATGCAATGCAATCGCGATGTAATGCTTTACTTTATTACTAAACGGTAGTGATAGTCGTGGAAGCATAAGATTGGCGAGACGAAAACGATGCTACGATGGAGATCAAGGTGTCACGCCGGTGACGATGGTGATCATGATGGTGCTTCGGAGATGGAGATCATGCGTTCTATTCCACCCATTGGATAAAACCACGTGTCTTCTCCGCCCCGGAGGCATCTCCTTTCTCCTGCATTTCTTTTCATCCGCGGCTGTGTCAGATTAGATCCAGTTACAAATCTAATTGCAACAGGTCATGGTGGATAGGCCTGGCCTCTTCCTCCAGCTGCCATCCTCATCTCTCTCTCTCTCTCTCATCTTGGCGGTGGCGGATCGGCGTTGTCCACTTCAGCGATTTCATCTTCCACCAGTGTACCATTGTCCCAGAACACAAGTAGTAGACATCGTTGAAGGACCACAAATATCATGCTCTCTCATGCCTCCAAAAGTAAGATAATTCTTTGATTACAACTAGGTCTTGCCCTCGCCCCTTCTCATGGCGCCTCCCTCAGAACCTGGGCATGGCTTGCTGTCCTAAAACTGCCAGGCATGTCCACCAAGAGATTATCACTTCACAATCTGACCTACGGCTCCATAGCCATGATCGACCGACCGTTGCTGCAGCCGCGCCGTCACCAATCTCCACATTCGAGGCTGCGAGGTTAAGATTAATCGATCTCCTCATCCGTCCTCAGCTTCAAAGTTTCACCAATGCTGATCTACAAAAACAGCAACTCATCAAATCCGTTGTGTACATAATCTCCTCGCCTTCCATGTTCTGACCAAGTTGTACTCTAATGGTGATTGTTCATGCAGAGTAGGATAAGGTGTATTGATGGTCTTCTAAAGTAGATGGTGTTGCTGACGTATGTGGTGCATTGATAATTTGACAACCTACAAAAGGACATGTTGCACAATTCTGCATGTAAATATAGGCCCACCACAGCAGATACACGTAGCTGACCAAGCATGTACATAATTACTATACAGAGTCCATGCGTTCTATTCCACACACTGGATAAAACCCCCGTGTCTTCTCTGCCACGGAGGCATCTCCTTTCTCCTGCATTTCTTTTCATCCGCGGCTGTGTTAGATTAGATCCAGTTACAAATCTAATTGCAACAGGTCATGGTGGATAGGCCTGCCCTCTTCCTCCAGCTGCCATCCTCATCTCACTCTCTCTTTCTCTCTCTCTCTCTTCTTGGCCGTGGCGGATCGCCGTTGTCCACTTCAGCGATTTTATCTTCCACCAGTGTACCTTTGTCCCAGAACACAAGTAGTAGACGTGGTTGAAGGACCACAAATATCATGCTCTCTCATGCCTCCAAAAGTAAGATAATTCTTTGATTACAACTAGGTCTTGCCCTCGCCCCTTCTCATGGCACCTCCCTCAGAACCTGGGCATGGCTTGCTGCCCTAAAACTACCAGGCATGTCCACCAAGAGATTATCCCTCTCTCTTCTTGGCCGTGGCGGATCGCCGTTGTCCACTTCAGCGATTTTATCTTCCACCAGTGTACCTTTGTCCCAGAACACAAGTAGTAGACATGGTTGAAGGACCACAAATATCATGCTCTCTCATGCCTCCAAAAGTAAGATAATTCTTTGATTACAACTAGGTCTTGCCCTCGCCCCTTCTCATGGCACCTCCCTCAGAACCTGGGCATGGCTTGCTGCCCTAAAACTACCAGGCATGTCCACCAAGAGATTATCCCTGCACAATCTGACCTACAGCTCCATAGCCATGATCGACCGACCGTTGCTGCAGCCGCGTCGTCACCAATCTCTACATTCGAGGCTGCGAGGTCAAGATTAATCGATCTCCTCATCCGTCCTCAGCTTCAAAGTTTCACCAATGCTGTTCTACAAAAACATCAACTCATCAAATCCGTTGTGTACATAATCTCTTCGCCTTCCATGTTCTGACCAAGTTGTAATCTAATGGTGATTGTTCATGCAGGGTAGGATAAGGTGTACTGATGGTCTTCTAAAGTAGACGGTGTTGCTGACGTATGTGGTGCATTGATAATTTGACAACCTACAAGAGGACATGTTGCACAACAATTTACATCTCCGAAGTCACCAAGTTCATCCTCAGTTGTCCATCTCGATAGCCATAGGTAAGTAACCGATCTGCAAATTCCTTGAATATACTGCTTTATTTTTCTCTAGCACTAAGACCACATATCTCCTTTTCATAAGAACACCACGAGTCCATGAGCAAAGCACATACGTTGATTTCAAGGACGCTATATTGATATCTTAACATGTTTGCTTTTCTTTCTCAACATGATATGTATGCATAGTCAATTGGTTTGTTTTACCGATGGTAGATGATTCCCGGGTGGTTGGTCAGACAGCATGTTGCCGCTGTAGAAGAAATGAATAACTAGGACATGTTGTCGTTCCATGTCCCAAAGGCGACCATGGCCTCTTCATCCATGCCAAGTTTGTCGGATCATGGTTGCCATGTCGCTGGTGGCACCTAACTTGCTGTGTCCGGTGACACAACAGAATGGTCATCAGTTGCAATACATGCAGATTGAAGGGGGCAAGCAGGAGTGCAGGACAACCGAAATTGCAAACATGACGGACATGAAGGAAGGAGGGAAACCAGACAGGTGAGAGTGGACGGAGTGACAGAGGCTTACTTTAGTACGTAATTCTGGGGATTGGATCTTAATTAATCCCATGAAACTAACATGTTGTTGCTTCACGCTTAGTTCCATTGACGGCTGGAACTGAATCATGCCTTTTTGTTGCAGTTCAGTTGTACGTTTATTTTTCTGAAAAGAACCAATCACCCCCTTAATATTTTCCTTACCAAACGTTTTAGTTCTCTTTGAGAAGAAACAATCCTTTTTAAACCCAGTTTAGTTGATGTGAGGTGGACGTCTTAATGTATACTGACCATTGTTTGCTTCATCTTTTATATTATCTGAGCATCAGTAACAATGGCAACCAACGTGATGCTCTATGATTCTTGGTACTGAAACTAATAAATTAATATAGTCCGTTGAAAAAGGTGTGTTATGAAAAATTCAGATGTATACTATGTTTTTATAGAAATACCTTTAACACATTTTTTGGGATTATATACTATATAATTTTCAAACAAAAATTCCACAAACATGCAGATATTCGGGTAAGTGAAAACTATAGTTTCAAACAATTTTCTTTTGTAAGTAGAAGAAATATTAAATAAAATAACGTTCCACATAGTTTGAAATTGCTTTGATATAGGGACTCAAGCATGTATGAACCAACATAACAACAGAGGTTATTAGCAAGGAACAATACTGGCTAATTGATCGTTTTGTTTTGATGACGTTAGTAGTTTTAGGCTTTTGTACACCTTAATCATGGTAACACTCCATATAAAAACAATAGTATAATATATCTAAATAGATGGTGTATAATGGACGAAAGCCTCAACTTCATCATTGTTGACACTAAAAGAATGAAATAATAGTTTGCACGTGTTAATATCTAGCCCCATAGTTCATGGCTTTTTTTCCGAGGGTATCACGGTTGTTTTCTATGCATTTTTTTGAAATCGTGTGTGCGTATGGCAGCAAGTAAAGGTGATGCCTTACGAGGAGCAATCTCGACCGATAAAATAAATAGATTATGATCTCTGACAAAAGCGCAAGTTTAGAGATGTCTTGGGAGTCGTATCAGGAGAGACTATTTACTCGGATAAGAAAAAGAACAATAGCCATTATTTAGGAAACAAGTACTCCCTCCGTTCCAAATTACTCGTCGCAGAAATGGATGTATCTAGTAGTAAAATACATCTAGATACATCCATACTTGCGACAAGTAATTCGGAACGGAGGGAGTACACTGTAATAAATATCTAAATTTCTTTTTAATAATCAAAGGGAAGTTCGACTAGCAGATATTGTTTAGAAAAGCTACTTTACGGTGTTACACATGGCGAAAACAATGACTGGTAATTTCCAAATATTTATGAACTTACGTATTCTTATCTAAATTCACACTTCGAAGCAAGTTATGATTTCTACATATGTAAATGGATGCAACTTACATACTACTGGAGCCTAGATCTAATGAAGTATGAAAATTTAAATGACTGCAAATTAAAACATGCACAATGATGCATTTGAAACATAAATACAATAAACTTTAAAGTTATGATAAATTACATTTAATTTGAGTAGGGCATTTTGGAGACCAAACTCCATGGAGCCCTTTATTTTGAAAAATTCAAAATTCATAAATTTTGGTTTCAAAAAATCTAAAAAAATACACATGTATGCAAGGATGGAAAATGTATGTTTGAAAATTTTCAGCATGAAATACCTTAAATTGCGAGCAGCACAAAAAAAGCAAAATTATGGACTTTAAAGATGAACAGTACATATGCTAAAAAGCCTCAGATTTGTCTTTTTTGTGTAGCTCACATTTTAATGTATTTCATCCTGAAATTTTGCACACATGTAAATTATGTATCTAAGTATATGTGTATTTATTTTCAGATTTTTTTGAAACTGAAAAGTTTGAATTTTGAAGTTTTCAAATAAAGGCCTCCATGGAGCTCGGTCTCCGTTTGTCATTTTTGATTTAATTTTAAATATGAAAATATAGTGTTGTAGAAAAATCACTGTGAAAAAAATGTCCGAATATGAAGGATGCACCAACGAAATAACAGCAATGCACACGAGTCATATAAATTTTAAAAAAGTTATAGACTAGTCCGTGCATTTGCACGGGTTGACGACTAGTACTCCCTAAGAGTGTGCACAATAAACGGAGATACGGTGGGACCGTGTTGTACAGAACTGATCATAGTACTTCGATTTGCTTGTTTAATCAAAAAATAAAAAATGAACTTGGAAGTCATTTTCTATTCAAGGTTATATTTTGTACTCGGTGCCATTGTTTAGTCAAAATTTTGTGATCTTTGGGACTAAACTCTGTCCAGGGTTCAGTGGTGCATTTGGTGCCATTTTTGACAGACTTGATGTGTGATGGCTGGTTTCTTTGGATGAATTGTGTTGTACAACAGTCCATCATGTTTGTTTTCTTGTGATGAATTGGTTCTAGAGATCAAGCTGCTTAGTGATTATGTTGAGTCATGTGCAGAATATCCTTGTACCATTTTGGAACCAGAATGTAGAAACATATCCGAGTCATCCTTAGGCCAACTCTAGCCGATCCCCTAAACTGAATAGAGTAAAAAAAAATTACTCCGCCTCCTATTCGGCACCTATATTTACTCGGTCGTCCATCGCTAGAGAAAAATCTGCCCCCCTTGCCTCACCCACCGCCGCATCTACGTCGACACCATCGTCCCCACCCCCGCCGGCCACCATCCGTCACCGCAGACACTTTGTAGGCCCTGTCGCGGTCCTTGCCCACCAGGATTTGAGCCTCTCTCTCCGTCGCCGACGCATAAATTGGCAGATCTACGGTTGCCGCCGTCGTCGGATTTGACGCATCCGGCTACTGGTGACAACGCCTTTGTCATGGATTGGCCGGGTACCGAACCACATAGCCCCGGCAATGTATCTACACCACATGTAGGTATGGACTCCTCCTCTAGCCGCTCAAATCTCACTCCTCGGTGATTCACCGACAAAGACACGCCCGGTCGTTGGCTGGGCTCGGCACTAGCCTAGCAGCTCCACTGGTAGAAAAAGGGCCTTTAGTCCCGGTTCGTAAGGGCCTTTAGTCCCGGTTCTGGAACCGGGACTAAAGTGTCGGTACTAATGCCCTGACCCTTTAGTCCCGGTTCAATCCAGAACCAGAACTAAAGGCCCTTCACGTGGCCGGTCCACCTTTAGTCCCGGTTGGTAACACCAACCGGTACTAAAGGAAATTTCTTGATTTTTTTTTGAATTTTTTTGAATTTTTTTATTTTCAAATTTCTGAATTATTTTAACCTTTAATCTCTAATCACCCCTCATCACTGTTCAATTTAATCTCTAATTACCCCTCATCATTCCAAATCATCTCACTTCCCGAATGGTCACCCATCCTCTCACTACTCTAGCTTGAGCACGCTTAACTTTCGGGTTCTATTCTCCCTCGTTTCCAAGTCTGCACTTGTTGTTTTCCTGACAATAGTAAGATGTCAATCCTATTAACCCTCAGGAATTTAGCTTGAGCATGAAGTCACATATTTCACTGTTTGAGTTTAAAACTATTGTTCTAAAAAACAATAATTTTTTAGTAACACTAATATTTTTGAATAAGTAGTTTGAGCATTGTTTGACCACAGTTTGACCATAGTTTGACCAGATTTGACCAAAATTCAAAAAAGGTGAAATAATTATTTAATAACACTAATATTCTTGAATAATTATTTAGTAACACTAATACTTCTTGAATAAGTAGTTTGACCATAGTTTGACCAGATTTACTGAAAATTTAAAAAAACTGAAATTTGAGCATAACTTTTTTTCCTTTTGGAATTTGAGGATTCTAGAAATTTGCAAACAGGCCATAGGCCGTCTCCATCGGATGTAACTTTTTGAGTAGATGATTTTTCATATAAAAAAACTTTTTCATTCGAGTTCGTATGCAAAAGTTATGCCCATTTTACAAATTCCAGAGAGATTTTGTAAATAAAGTCAAAATTCATATTTGTAAATTTTCCCAACAACTAGACCACATATCACATGTGAAACTTATTTTCTTTTATTTTTTGACATTTCCATCATTTTCTTTTATTTTTTTTAAAACTGAAAAGGCGATCCACCGGGGGGGTATAGTTTGAAAATGTGACCTTTAGTACCGGTTCGTGGCACGAACCGGGACTAAAGGTCTCATCCCCATTAGTCCCGGTTCGTGCCTCAAACCGGGACTAAAGGTCTAATCTTTAGTCCCGGTTTGTAGCACGAACCGGGACCAATGGTTGTGGGCCAGGAGCGAGGCCCATTGGTCCCGGTTCATCCCACCAACCGAGACCAAAAGGTCTAGATGAACCGGAACTAATGCCTTAGTCGCACGAACCGGGACCAATGCTCACATTAGTCCCGGTTCTAGACTGAACCGGGACTAATGGGCTGAGCCGGCCTGGACCATAGCCCTGTTTTCTACTAGTGCTCGTCGGCTCCTCGTTGCCGGTCATAAAGTGCGACGACTGCCCACGGTAGGTGGTATGGCGAGTTTCGACCATGCCGGAACACACCGGATGGGTGTTCTTAAAGTGTAAAAATGATGGTATGAGTGCTTGTTTTGATTCGGTTGTTTGTCGGATTTTGTGTGTAGGATGGATGCAAGTTTTGGTATTGGGAAGAAGATTACATTGTTCTATTGATAGAGAGAAATTCAATAGATGTCCGTGCACTCCTTGCTAGAATAGAGACTAGAGATGAGACTAGATACAACACAATGTCGAATTCGTCGGATCCAAAGAAGAAAGGTGTGTGCAAGCTAGTGACGAAGCCAATCGAGAGAATTAAGAATGAAGACATAGAGGAAATATTAATCCAACTAATGGGAGCAGTTATGAAAATTGATATCTATTAAAGTGTCTAATTGTGGTTCTTATTTTCTTTGGTTCCGTTCTCGTAACAAAGAATTGGTGAATTATGTACTCCGATGTATTAAAATATCGTTCAATGAAATAAAGAAGCAATGGAATTTGTTTCTGTGACCGAAATGAAATGCAAATGACAAATGTTTTTTACTCTGTTATATTTAGGGGATCGGTTAGGCCCGACCAGAACTTAGTGGAGTAAGTACACTCCACTAAGTTTACTCCTCCGTATTACTCCTCTATTTTTAGGGATCGACTAGAGTTGGCCTTAAGATCCTTTTGCTTGCCATGCTTGTGCAATAATAACATGATCCCTTCTCAAGATCACCAACTCTTGCTAAATGACCTGTACAGTAAACCATGACACAACTCTCACAATCCAGAAGACTAGGTAGGTAGCTACACATAGTGTTTTCAGGCACTACTAAAACATCATGTCTTTTTTAAATAATGTTGGCTTAACACTGGGCTATTAAAGTGGAGCAGCAGGCCTCCCTCCACTTCATTAATAAGTCGATAACTTGCATGGCACTTAGCCAGGAGATATAATACAAGCTGGTCTCTACTAGTTCTCTCTAGCTAGCTCCTTTCCACTCTACACCAAAAGTCATAAACAATAACTCTTGTACCATCCATCGGGCATCCTCATTTCAGTTACGAGTCGCTGATGGCTAGCCTCTTGATTCGCTCGATCAAATGATCAGGAAGAACCAGATGGCATTTTCTTTCTGCATTTTCCTGCAATTTAAGAAATGCGAGAAATTAAAATCTGTGGTGCTCCCCAATTAGTTGAAGAGCTTATGTAATTGCACTTTCTTTTCAGAGGCAGGTCTTACCGTGTATGATTTCCGCAGATTTCTCCACTTGTCCTACAAAATTAAACAAAAATGAAAGATTGTACCAGTAGCTGACCTAGGGAATGTTAGAGATTAATCCAAACTACGTATTAGAGTTGGAGACGTGGCTTGCTGCCAACGTAAGCGTCGAGTACTAGGAGTCCTAGTTTGAATCAGTTTTAGATTGCTAGGTTAGCTAGCTTCAGGTCGGTTTGGCCCCATATATATATGTGGTCATATACGTTGTAAAGAGTACCAGAAAAAGAGAAATAAAGGATCAGGAGCGACACGCCCCTGTTGCTATAGTCGAGTCTGGTGCCTTGTGTTCTCGCGTGAGTTTCTAGCCGGCAACTTCGTACGTATACGCGTGTGTTCCGGCCGGAGGGAGTCGATCCAGGGGCTTGGTACAGCTTCGTACGTGTATGCGCAGCGGAAGGCTGGTCTCAAAGGCAACGCTATTCCAACAATTGGTATCGGAGCAAGGTTCAAGATCGTTGGGTGAGCACTGTGACTGCGTCGAGCGACGATCAAGAACATGGCTGAAAAAGGAGGAAGCGTGTTTGTCCAATACCCGATGCTGACGAAGAGCAACTACTCGATTTGGGCGATCAAGATGAAGGCGTTGATGCGCGCACAAGGAGTTTGGGATGCGGTGGTGGCTGTCTCCGGCAAGGTGGACGACACGATGGTTCAGAAGGCGTTGACAGCTATCTATCAAAGTATCC
Source organism: Triticum urartu (assembly GCF_003073215.2). Lineage (NCBI taxonomy): Eukaryota > Viridiplantae > Streptophyta > Magnoliopsida > Poales > Poaceae > Triticum > Triticum urartu. The sequence goes on from NC_053023.1 coordinate 25,358,168, forward strand.
CGGATGATGTGTTCGCCTTCATTGCTGAGAAGACGACATCACATGAAGCTTGGGAGGCGATAAAGACGAATCGTCTTGGAGACGATCGCATCAAGGAGGCGAGGTTGCAAACCCTCAAGTCTGAGTTCGAGAGGCTCAAGATGAAGGACACGGAAACAATCGATGACTTTGCTCTCCGGATGACAACCATCGTCAATGGGATACAAGGGCTTGGAGAAAAGTTCGAGGAGACAACTGCCGTTAAGAAAATCCTTCGAGCTGTCCCGCCAAAGTTTCTCCAGATTGCATCTGCCATAGAGCAGTTTGGCGATTTCAAGACGATGACTATGGAGGAAGTCATGGGGAGGTTGAAGGTTCATGAGGAACGGTTGCGCAGCTATGTCAAGGACGACCAAGACGGTGAACAACTTTTGTTGACAAGATCGGAGTGAAGAGCAAGAGAGCGTCGTCGTGATAAATCCAAGGACAAGTGCTTCAATTGCCAAGACCTAGGACATCATGCTTATGAGTGTCCCGAAAAGAAGAGGGGTAAGAAGAAAAATCTGGCGGATTGCAATCTCATCCAGGATGATGAGGACGATCCGAGATTGTTCTAAAGAAAAAGAAAAAAAAGAGAAAGAAAAAGAAAAAGAAAAAATTAAAAAAAGAAAAAAAAGAAAAAAATAGTCGTTGTGTTTTTTCTGTCGTCTTGTCAAAGGAGTCACAGGTTGAAGCGATGTGCACGGTGTTTCGTGAGTCATGTCCATGTCCTCGTGGAGCGTCCTGGTTGCGGCCAGTGTGGATTCGGTGTGATGCCGAAGGCGAACGGTGGTAGGCGAAGCCATCGTAAAGCGAGGAGGTGTGCGACCGGTGGAGAGTGGATCTACTGCAGGCAAGTACAAGGAGTATGGTGCGGACCGAGTGCAAGGCAGCGGCCAAGCAATGGCGGTGGCACAACATTGTAGAGCAAGAAGGCGCTGCATGTTTCCAGGCGGGTCATGCTCAGCGTACAGACATGACATGTTTAGTCGAGTCGTAGATGTGGTAAGTTTGGATTAGGGAGAGATTGTTAGAGATTAATCCAAACTACGTATTAGAGTTGGAGACGTGGCTTGCATGCCAACGTAAGCGTCAAGTACTAGGAGTCCTAGTTTGAATCAGTTTTGGATTGCTAGGTTAGCTAGCTTCAGGTCGGTTTGGCCCCATATATATATGTGGTCATATACATTGTAAAGAGTATCAGAAAAAGAGAAATAAAGGATCAGGAGCGACACGCCCCTGTTGCTATAGTCGAGTCTGGTGCCTTGTGTTCTCGCGTGAGTTTCTAGCCGGCGACTTCGTACGTATACGCGTGTGTTCCGGCCAGAGGGAGTCGATCCAGGAGCTTGGTACAGCTTCGTACGTGTATGCGCAGCGGAAGGCTGGTCTTAAAGGCAACACTATTCCAACAGGGAAGACAATCAACATGAAACAAATGCACCAAACATAAACCTTAAGATTCTCCGAAGTTCGATCTGTCTGATCTGTTCGATCTGGCCTTGGAAAATATTTCTTCTTTATCGCAGACCATCGTCGACCACCAAATTCTTCAAGACCATCAACTAGTGCAGTCACCTCTTCCTTTGTCCAACGGGGCCCGTTTGTTCTGAGTCCACGGTTTCGGCCTTCACTTGCAGAAGGTGCATCCCGGATGCATGATGTGCCCTGTTCAAACAACGGTGACATGGAATTCATTGGCTGTAGTCCATTGATGGATTAATTATAAATGAAAATTCTGAACTCAAAGGGGTGCACAATATATAGAAAAATGCTACATGCATATGTAAGTAATTTGTTGAATTCTACATGAGAACATATAAACATGACTTTTACTCCAAAGTGGTCACCCAAAAACCAGCCCTGGTCCGTGCATAATGGTATTCTTCTCTTGCGCGGACCTCTCTTGCACCTCCGACCGCTCTCTGTTAGCATGGCAGCCGGCTCCAAGTCGCGAGTCATGTTCGTCTCGATCATATAAGCAGAAGGACCGAGTGGAGCTGCAAGAAAAGCTTCATCCACTGGTTCCAAAGTCTGAACTAGTAGAATCCATGACAAGTGCTGTAATGCAGGATTACTGCTGGATCATTGATAGCACATACAGTACCTATCAGGTCTACCATTGAGGCGGCGCAGGCCCCCTCCCTCTCCGGCGATGCTGGCACCGCATCGCGAGTCAAGTCGGCATCCATCATAAAAGTAGGACTGAATGAAGCTGCAAATTGGCCTCCATTGGCTCCAAAGCCTGAAACCATAGACTGTAGATAGTTAGATACAGTTGTTTCCATATGTATAAGTTCAAACAGCAGTAAACTAGCATCGTACCTTCGAACAAATTGGTTCAGATCATCCTCAGTCTCATCTCGGGCTCCTTTGATGATGAACACGGTCTCATAAAATTCTGCGGCCATCTGACAGCAAGAATAAACCAAATATATGTTACATTATCATCAGGGTTTCGGCGTTTGGTTTCAACGAGTCAAACTTACTAACCTCAAAGAGAGCCTGGATCACATTTGAACTATATTAATCAGCGTATTTTGTACACAGATTTGGCGTATTTTGTATACAAATTTTGTCAATATATGGTCTGCATACCGCAGAGTGCAGGCGGCGATTGCCGCGCACTGAGCACGAACAAGCTCAAGGCTCCTTTCCTCCGTCCCTTAACTCTCGCCCCCATGGAAGCACCGTACCACACCCTTCTCGATCATCTGCCAATGGACGTGCTTGAGCCGCGGCCGCACTCGTTGTCCACCTTCCCGCTGAACGCACCTCGCCGCCACCCACCTGACGGTGGCCTCGGCCTCGCTCCGTGCGCACGGGGGTATTCCTATGCCACCGGCCTCCTGGCTCTGCACGCTCAAGATTGTCAACCTCTGCAACAACGACGGACGACCCGGGTCTCCTACGTCCTCGCCGAGTCCCGCGCTGTCTCCTAGGTCCTAGCTAGGCCACCCGTTCGTGCCCTCCCTGTACGCGCGCCTCCATGACGGACGCTACGCTACGCGTGCTTCCTCTGTTCCTTATGGCAGCGGATCTGCGCTGAACTGAGCACATCTGAGCAGCGATCGGCACGCACTAAGCTGGACACACACCTAACTCAAATGGCTGCGGAGTGATCATCTATAGGAACTATGGAATTGCCAGCGCGCGTGTGCAACACTTTTTCCGGAAAGAACCAAGATGAGCAGCAAAAAGGAGGTGGAAGAACAAGAGAACACGAAGGAAACAGAAAATCACCATGAGAGCGGCACCCACCGGCTGCTGATTTGTGTTGAGGAATCCACCACCGGCTGCTGATGAGTTCTTCGAGTTCAACATAGAGCTGAGCAGAGAGAGGAGGCTGAGCCGCTGAGGGTGCATCGGGCAGGAGTCCGGGACTCTTCCCAGCGACTTAAATAATAGTGAAACGTGTTCCTCTTCAGGTGGCCCTCCTCACGGGCACTCATTGGTTGTGAAATGTCATTGGATGTGTAATGTGGACTAAACTTCATTCCAGTTTATAGGACTCAATTCAAAACTCTCATCAACCAAGATAGATATTGAGTGGTAGTATAGTTTTTGTAGTTTGTAAAAATACTCAATTAATACACTCAATTTTCCAAGAAAATTGTGTTTACCAATGCATTAGGTGTAATGCATGCATGTGTGACCCCTAAATGACCAAAATAATTACATGCATTTGTAAATTTTCTTTCAATCCTTGCATGCAACGATTTAATGCACCTTGAAATCTGAACATATAATAGGGAGCCATAAAATTGAGACTTATAAAATGAAAAACCTAAAGTTTTAAGATAAGCCCTAGAAACCAGAAGAGAGTGTAATAATTTAATGAATATGACGAGTCATTGTTACCGTATCATAATAAATATTATGCTATTACGTGTCATGCATGCCAATAAATAAAGTACTATATGATACTCCCTCCGGTCCTTTTTAGTTCGCACATAAGATTTGTCTAAAGTCAAACCACATACATGTTGACCAAATTTATAGAAAAAATACCAACATTCAACATGTGAAATCAACAACATTAGATGCATCATCACTTTAGTTTTCATATTGTATAAATTTAGCATTATACTACCTCCGTCCTGGTTTATTGGCCCCCTTAGTATTTTGTGCCAAACTTTGACCATAAACTTAACTAAGAAAATAATAATGCATGTCACCAAAAATTGTATCGTTGGATTCGTATTTGAACATAGTTTTTAGTGAAATAATTTTTTGTTACATGCATGAACATTTTGTTAGATAAATCCAAGGTCAAAATTCAGCACAAACGTGAATGAGACCAATAAACCAAGACAAAGGTAGTAGATGTTAATATTTTTCATATAAATATGGTCAAACTTTTTGAAGTTTGACTTCAGACAATTCTTATATGCAAAGTAAAAAGGACCGGAGAGAGTACTAATATGTGATACTACGCATTAGGAAGGTACTCCATCCTTTCCGATTTATAGGGCTTATTGCAAAATTTTAGTTTTCCCATTTTATAAGGCTCAGTTTGGTTGTTCCTCATCACAAGTTCAGATTTCAAGGTGCATTAAATCATTGCATGCAAGTATTAGGAGAAAATTGACCAATGCATGTACTTTATGCATGCATGCATTGTTAATGCATTGGTAAACATAATTTTTTGAGTAAAACAAGAGTATTAATTGGATGCTTTTGCAAACTACAAAAAGCATCCACCACTCACCATCTACCTTGGTTGGTGAGATTTTTGAATTGAACCCTATAAACCGGAAAGGAGTGAGTAATATCATACACATAATACTAGTATATAATACTCCCCATTACAACCAGGCTAAGAAATTGTTGGATTCTTGGTCTAGTGTTTTTCAATGATAGGTCAATATCATTACCAATGCTTAGCACAATTCAATGAATGCGATGGATCATTTTTCATTCTTCACCTAAAGTTCTTCAATGATTCACTGGATGTCTCACCGAAAGTTTCTACTATTAAGGGCATCTACAACATTGTCCTTTAAAACTGACACTGTATTTATTTGCGGACATGCCCGGATGCGTCTACAAACAGTGATATGGGAGCTGGCCATCTAAAACGAGTTTAACAAACCAAATGATTTTCTTGCAAAATCGAATGATTTTCATTTAGTCCTGACCAACTTTATTTCATTTTTGACATATTTCAACTAAACAAAAACTTCCAACAATTAATCAAGTCCAAATCTTTGCGGGCGGGTGTGAGCTCCCAAAAGCGTATGGGCTCCAAGTCCTTGTTATTCTCCACCGTGTCAATGTCCAGTGGCTGTGGGCCTCGAAAAGTGAAGATGCAATCGCCGACGAGAAAAAGTAAAACATGGGACACAAACTAATCCACATCGGATATGAGGTATCGTCTTCTCTCATTCTCTTTTTTTATAAGAGTTGCTGGTGAAAGTGAGATCGACGATGACATGAACAGGCCGGCCTTCGTTGTCGTAGCGGTGCAACGAACGCAATTGTACATACAGCCGCTCACGTTCGCGGCCGCTTGGTCAAGGTGAATGTGCATGCGTACGTACGTAGACCATACATACTCCCTCCTTTTCGGTTTATAGGGCTCAAATATGAAATCTCATCAACCAAGGCACATGGTGAGTGAAGGAATGTATCTCGTACTTTATAAACCTATCCAAACTAAATTGATGCATTAATTGGGATTAATTGCAATGCATGCATTCTTGGCCACTACTCCCTCCTTTCCGGTTTATAGGGCTTATCTCAAAATTTTAGTTTTTCCATTTTATAAGTCTCAATTTGGTTGTTCCCCATCACATGTTTAGATTTCAAGGTGCAATAAATTATTGCATGTAAGTATTAAGAGAAAATTGATCAATGCATGTACTTTATGAATGCATGCATTGCAACTAATGCATTGGTAAACACAATTTTTGAAGAAAACAAGCGCATTAATTAAGTGGTTTTGCAAACTACAAAAATTGTTTCACCACTCACCATCTACCTTGGTTGGTGAGATTTTTGAATTGAGTCTTATAAACCGAAAATGATGTAGTAGATGAGTAGTACTCCCTCCGTTCCTAAATATAAGTCTTTGTAGAGATTCCACTAGAAACTACATACGGAGCAAAATGAGTGAATCTACATTCTAAAATGCATCTACATACATTCGTATGTGGTCCATAGTGAAATCTCTACAAAGACTTATATTTAGGAACGGAGGGTGTAGCATTACATGCATTGATGAGTTTCTTTTTAATTCTTGCATGCAAAGATTTAATGCGCTTTGGAATCTCCAACAGAGATGGAGATGAGCCTTTTAAATTGGAAAAACAAAAAAATTAAGATAAGCCCTATAAACTGGAAAGGAGGGAGTAGTACGTAAAATTCTTATCTTAGATTCATCTACATACAGATGTACTCCCTCCTTTTCGATTTATAGGGCTTATCTCAAAATTTTAGTTTTTTTTTCCATTTTATAAAGCTCAATTTGATTGTTCCTCATCACAAGTTCAGATTCCAAGGTGCATTAAATAATTACATGCAAGTATTAAGATAAAACTGATCAATGCATGTACTTTATGCATGCATGTATTGCAATTAATACATTGACAAACATAAACTTTGAGAAAACAAGAGCATCAATTGGGTGCTTTTACAAATTACAAAAAATATTCCACCACTCACCATCTACCTTGGTTGGTGAGATTTTTGAATTAAGCCTTATAAACCGAAAAGGAGGCAGTATCTAACACTAAAATGTAACTAAATACATCGATATTTAGACAAATGTAAGACAAAATTTTTGAGACAGAGGGAGTATATACATGCATTGACCATCGATGACGAGACTGAGCTTGGCCAAAAAAATTGTGAAGCCACATGCGTCAGTACTGGGAGTTTTTCTCGAGAGTTGAACGGCCGAGTTAGATGTCACGGCGTTGACCAATAACCTCTCTACCGTGCGTGCGCATGCATTGCAATTCCAAGTGGTTAAATGAAGACCCAAGCTGCAGCACGCGTGCATGGCTGGCCAACCAATCCGTTTCATGTCTTTGTCCTCAAAAAATATCAACGGACTCATGTCTCTGACTCAGCAAATTGTTCGCCTTTAACACCTCGCCTTCCCAAATTGTATTACGTCATTACGAGACAATATCAGGTGAAAACCCAACCTTCAGTGGAAGCGTGGAAACCTTACCACAGGCTGTTGGATCTTGTATGTATAGACTAGATTCATTCATAACTGCTACATGCAGTTTTGCAGATGTATGGACTACATTCATAATTGTTCGCCCCCTCTGTTTGCTTTGCAAATCTAGCCCAATCTAGAGAAAAGGAGACCACTAGATGAGCCATTGGGATAAAGGAGAATGGGGCAAAGCAGAAAATATGAAGGGTACAAATCCTCATACCCAGGGACCCAAATCCAGTTGGGGATTCAGCACGGCTGGCCGGACAATCGCCGGAGAGGTATCAGCCGCGCCGCTCGCTGGCCGCCGGCCCAGCACGGAACACTCGGAATAGGGCTGCCACTTAGCGGAACAATCACCAGAGAGGAATCACTGGCGCCGCCCGCCGCTCGCCGTCCAGCGCCGAACGAGAGGGTCTGGCCGGCTCGTCTCCTAACCCTAGCTTCTCACGGTAGGAAATAGAATGGGGATTGGCATACTGCTACGGGGAAAGGTACAGAAGGGCTCAGGTTCTGTACGTAGGAGCAGAATTCTACGGGGTTTAATTTGCAATTTGTACATCCTTCCATCTCGCAGCACACGTTTTCTATCCAACGGCACAAGGCCAAGTTTTCATGTTTTCGCTGAATGTACGGTTTCCACCAGATATAGATATGTACTCCTAGTGCAGTCACCTCTTCCGTTGTCCAGTGGCTGTTGTTTCGTCTCAGACCACACGCACTTTTGGCCTCCACTTGCAGAAGGCATATTCCGGAGACAAGATGTGTTCTGTTGGCAACAACCAACGACATGACTATGCAGCCTTTCCCTTTGATGGATAACAGATGAAAATCTTGCACAAGTACATGTTTAAATAGTTGGCTGCGTACATGCATCCTCCCCTTGTCGAATGAAGATGTCCAAATCATTCGATGACTTTTTTTCTACCTGAGAAAAAAAAAACTCTTACCCGAAAATGCAGAAGAAAACTTTGTTGGGCGCAAGATGGTATTCTTCTCTTTGGCATGCGATCTGAATCACACAGCGTGTGCACTGAACTAGTTAAGTCCATGACAAGTGCTGCTGTAATGCTAGCTAGCTACTGGATCTTTCATGATCCATACAGTACCTAGCAGGTCTAATGTGGATTGTGGAGGTGGCCTGCTCTAGCAGCGTAGCGGCTGGCACCGGACCACGAGTCGAGTTCGCCTCCTTCATGTAAGTAGAAGGACTGAGTGCACCCGCTGCAAGAAAATAAGAGGCTTCTTCATCCATCGGTTCCAAATTATAGATGCAGTTGCTGTCTCAAGTAACAAAGTTTAGCTCCAGCCAACGACAGTAATAAACTAACGCCAAATGTATACGCAGCGCTATTGTTGCAGCGGCGGGCCGGGGAGATGTGGCCAACTGCTTCAGCGTATCGGAGCTGCTGGTCAAGGTCTGAGGGAATAGGCATCTACATTGTTTTTGTGACACGCCGACGCCGTGTGCATTTGCAACTGATGGTGCTTTTACGAGATTCGAAGGGATGCCCCCCTCTCATGTTGCTATCCTAACAACTCGGATTTATTCCTTCCGTCCCATAATATAAAAAAAAATTTACACTGCACTAGTGTCAAAAACGTTTTTATATTAAGAGACGGAGGGAGTAGTAGCCTAGTGGACTTGAAAATGAATGGATGTATGGTCCTACCTATATGGTACTCATAGGGGGGGAGGGGGGGGGTGAGGGTGTTTCTCTTGGGTCGCTCTCGTCATAAAGTCTCATGGGCCTGCATGGTGAGGATGGGATAAAGCAAAGTAGCGGATCCAGGGGGCTGAGCTCCCGCGACTAGGGTTCCACCCCCGCCGCCGGTCGAGCGCCCCCCGCCTCCCTCTCCCCTCCCCCCCCATTCCCGTCCGCCCGCTTGCCCTCCTGCGGGTGACGGGCGGGCCCCTCCCACTACCTCTCCTCCAGCCCCCTCCCCGTCCATCTCCCTCCTCGCCGCTGCCGGCTGGGTCCGCCAGGCCTTGCCCGCGCGGCGCTGGCGGCGGCGGGCCGTCCCTTCCCCGCACCCCCAGGGGGGGGGGGGGGGCTCCCGATGGCGGCGGTGCAGCTCGGTCGGCTGCGGTGTGGCTCGGCGGTAGGATTTCGGCGAGCTTCGTGGTCCTTGGTGCAGCGGCGCGGTCGTTGGCCGCGGGGCGGCATGGCGGTGCTGGTGGCCGGCGGCGCACGCGCGGCCAGATCTAGGCCCTTTCAGGCTCCATCTGGGCTAGGGCGGGCCGGCGACTTAGTGCGCGGCGACGCTCCTCCCTGGTTGGTGGCGAAGAGGCGGCGGTCTGCCGGCGGTGGCTGCTTCGTCGGCCGGCGAGCTGCAGCGTGACGACAGGGGTTGTCCGAACCCTTTTGGGCCCGGCCGGGCCTCGGCGCCTGGCAGGCCCCTTGTCCGTGCGTCCGATCGGCTCCGCGGTGGCGGTGATGGTTGTCCCCTCACGTCAGTGATGTTGTGGATGCCCCCCGAGGCCACTATCTCTTCTCCCGTCCTCCAGGTCTCGTGTCAGTGACCTCAGGGAGACGGCGAAGTTGATTCGGTGATCGTGGTGGCACATGTTGGTGGGCGGTGCACTATGATTCGTCTGGGGTGGTGGTGGGGGTTTGGGTTGGGAGAAATCTCTGGCGGCTCGTCTAGCCACGACAAGGCGACGCCTGTGGGTGCCGCCGGACCTTCCTGAAGGGCGTCGGGTACACCCCTCCCCCCACTGGCCCCCGCGTACCGGGGAAAACCCTAGGACTAGGCCGGGCAACAGTGGCGTCGCCGTCGCCTCCTTCTTGAAGGTGTTGCTTGGTACGCGGCGCTTTGGAGTGCTGGAAACGTGGTGGTACTTCTCCGGAGGGTGCAGTGGTCGCCGGTCATCTTCGTTTCGTTGATCTGACGTTGTTGGCATTTGTTTCTCTTTCTTTTCTCTGTTTTTCTTTGGGCTTGTTTGTGCTGCGACCTCAACACCTATCGGTGGTCGCTTTATAATACAAAGTAGGGGGAACCCTTTTTGTGCGTAAGATCTCATGAGATCTAATAGATGCCCCACTAGTTGTTTATTTCTAAGTATAGTGGACTTGAAAGTCGATGTCGTCCAAGGCTTGTGCCACTCAACGATTCTCCTAAGAGAGTGTGCTCCTCTCGGGTCGCTCTCCTCGCAAGATCTAGTAGATGATGCACTCAGTGTTTTTTTTCTCTAAGTGTAGTGAACATGAAAGCCATTATCGTTGAAGGCTTTTCCCAAAGCAATGATTCTCATAAGGGGGTGTGGTCCTCTCGGGTCGCTGTCCTCGTGAGATCTAGTCAATACCTCCACTCAATGTTTACTGGATCATTGATGCCACGTGTTGCCGCACCCGTCTATCATAGCCCTTATAATTGTACCGGAAAAGGCTTTTTAAGCCCCCCTTTATATATAAAGTAAACCACACATTACAACCGGCAATACAACAAGAAACGAAAAATAAACATGACAAGATACAAAACACTACAAAACAGCTAACGAACCCCGAAGGACCCGTAGGATCTCGGAGCCCACGACGGCCTCAGATCATGTCATTAACGCAACTGCGACAAGGGAGCTATTCACCGCCGGAGGAACGCCATGCTCCATCCCTCCCAGTGCCAAACTTGTTGTCCCATCGCTGCCTCTGAAGAGGGCACCCCTGCCCTCTCCTGGATCAAAGGACGCCACTCCGTCGGCAGGCAGAGAAGCTCACCCCGAGTAGGCATGGACATTCCAACCAGTTATCGGGGATAGTATGACAGCCATGGTGACCTCACCTAAGGAAACCCATACATCACCACCGTCTCTGGCCAAGACACAAAAGCCCACTACAACTGTCGAGTAGGGACACTACTGAAGACAGGCAGGCCACCACCGCATCGAACCCCTGACCACGAAGAGCTCCCAAGAGGGCTCCTACAAGAAGTAACCGACGCCGATGCGCCACCGCCGCCCAATCCAGATATTTTAGGCTTTCGCTCGGGACCAAAAGGCGGAGGGTAGGGTGTAGGTCTCGATGTCGCCCAGGGAAGGAGAACGGCGCCACGGGCGCCGCCAATATCGTGACCGGCCTCGCCGGTCAAGGGTTTTCCCTGACCTAGAGCCTGCACCCAACGCCCCTTCGACCTGCAGAACATGAGATCCAAAGGGCGCCCATATGCCGACCGGGTGGAGAGCAAGGCGCCAGTGAAACCACCACCTTCAGATCGAATCCATGCTCAATGTTGCCTCGCCGCCCGGCGCAGCCATCGACGGGAGACCGCAGGACCAGCGCCACCACCATGAAAAAAGAGGAGGCACCCTCTCGAGCAGTGGCAGCCGCCACCCACGACCCTCGCAAATCGGCCAGATCGGACGTGCCCGACCTAGCCCTTGATGTGCCAGCATAATTATTTTTATGATTTTCATTTGTATTTATTGTTTTTCCTCGATGTGCTCTTCTCTGCTGAACTATTCATGAAACAATGGTGTAGATCACCAGCATCTTGCATAATTCCACAGATGAATCTTACGAGAAAACAAATTAAAATCTTAATGTGCATGACAAGATACTGATAATATTTATATTATCATATATTAGGATATGTTGGTTGCTGAATCTTTCAGACTCGTTGGTTCATTCTTTTGAAGGCCGGGGTGGACCATGGGATGTTATCCCTTGGTTTGATACAAGATGGCTGTAATATTGACCCATTTCCCGTGATGAGCGTGAAGCATGGGATCCCGTGCTCATTCCAATATGATGGTGCAGCAGATCGATGGAGAGCCGAGTTAGCATGAAGTGAAGAAGAGGACAACACAATGTACTATCTCCAGATGGAGTGGAGTAGAAACCACACGACTATGCACAAGAAAGTCGAAGGAGCGTGCATGACAAACTGAAATAGGGTAGGACCATGTTGTACTGAACTGATCATGGTGCTTTGATTTGCTTGTTTAGTCAAAAATAAAAATAAAAATGAACCATGTGGTTATTTTCTATTCAAGGTTATGTTTTGTACTCGGTGCCATCTTTTACACCAAAATTCGTGATCTTGGAGACCAAATTCTATTCAGGGTTCAGTTGTGCACTGGATACCATTTTTGAGGGACTTGATGTGTGATGAGTGATGACTGGTTTCTTTGGATGATTTGTGTTGTACAATAGTCCACCATCTTTTGTTTTCTTGTGAGTTGGTTCTAGAGCTCATTAGCGATTATTTCGAGTCATGGGAAGGATATCCTTCTACTACCATTTTGGAACCAGAATGTATAATCATATTTGAGTCATCCTTAAGATCCTTTTGCTTGCCATGCTTGTGCAATAATAACATGGTCCCTTCTGATGGTCACCAACTCTCACTATCCAGAATACTAGGAAGGTAGCTACCCATAGTGTTTCCAGGCACTGCTAAAACATCATGTCGTCTTGAAATATTGTTGGCTTAACACTGGGCTATTAAAATGGATTAGGAGACAAGGCTCTACTTCAATACAAGTTATTCTCTGCTGATTCAAGCTAGCTACTGACCACTCTACACCAAAAGTCCTAAACAGTGACTCTTGTACCATACATCAGGGAATCTTCCTTTCAGTTACCAGTCGCTGCTAGCCTCTTGATTCATTCCATCAAATGATAAGGAAGAACTAGACATGGCTCTACTTCAATACAAGTTATTCTCTGCTGATTCAAGCTAGCTACTGACCACTCTACATCAAAAGTCCTAAACAGTGACTCTTGTACCATACATCAGGGCATCTTCCTTTCAGTTACCAGTCGCTGCTAGCCTCTTGATTCGTTCGATCAAATGATCAGGAAGAACTAGATAGCATCTTCTTTCTGCATTTCCCTGCAATTTAAGAAATGCAAGAAATTAAAAATCTGTGGTGCTCCCCCAATTAAAAGCTGATAGAATTACACTTTCTTTTCAGAGGCAGGTCTTACTGTGTATGATTTCCGCAGATTCTTCCACTTATCCTGCAAAATTAAACAAAATGATATATTGTATTAGTAGCGGACGTAGGGCAAGGCAATCAACATGAGACAAATACACCAAACATAAACCTTAAGATTCTCCATAGTTCGATCTGACGTTGGAAAATATTTCCTCTTTATCGCAGACCATCGTAGACCCCTGAATTCTTCAAGACCATCAACTAGTGTAGTCACCTCATGCGTTGTCCAATGGGGCCCGTTTGTTCTGAGTCCACAGTTTCGGCCTTCACTTGCAGAAGGTGCATCCCGGAGGCAGGATGTGCCCTGTTCAAACAGCCAACGACATATAATTCATTGGATGTAGTACATTGATGGATTAATTATAAATGAAAATTCTGAACTCAAAATGGTGCACAATGTATAGAAAAATGCTACATACATGTGTAAGTAATTTGTGGAATTTCTGCATGAGAACATATACACATGACTCTTACCCCAAAGTGGTCACCCAAAAACCAGCCTTGGTCCGTGCATAATGGTATTCTCCTCTTGCGAGGACCTCTCTTGCACCTCCGACCGCTCTCTGGCAGCATGGCAGCCGGCTCCGTGTCGCGAGTCAAGTTCGTCTCGATCATATAAGCAGAAGGACAGAGTGGAGCTGCAAGAACAGCTTCATCCACTGGTTCCAAAGTCTAAATTAGTATAATCCATGGCAAGTGTTATAATGCAAAATTACTGCTGGATCTTTCGTAGCACATACAGTACCTATCAGGTCTACCGTCGAGGCGGCGCAGGGCTCCTCCCTCTCCGGAGATGTGACTGGTGCCTCGTCACGAGTCAAGTTGGTGTCCATCATAAAAGTAGGACCGTATGAAGCTGCAAGTTGGCCTCCATTGATTCCAAAGTCTGAAACCATAGATTACAGATAGTTAGATACAGTTGTTTCCTTGTGTAACAAAGTTCTGACAGCAGTAAACTAGCATTGTACCTTCGAACAATTGGTTCAGATCATCCTCGGTTTCAGCTCGGGCTCCTTTGTTGATGAACATGGTTTCAAAAAATTCTGTCCCCATCTGACAGCAAGAATAACAAAATGTATGTTAAATTAATATCAGGGTTTCGGCGTATGGTTTCAATTAGTCAGACTTGCTAAAATCTGAGAGAGCTTGGATCGCATTTGAACTATATTAACCGGTGAGTTTTGTATACAGATTTGGTGTATTTTGTATACAGATTTTGTCATGTACTCTGCATATAGAGTGCAGGCGGCGATGGCCGCTCACTGAGCACGGCCGAGCACATCAAGGCTCCAAACAACTGCTCCCTTCCTCCGCCCCTTCGCCCTCGCCGCCATGGAAGGACCGTACCACACCCTACTTGATCATCTGCCAATGGACATCCTTGAACCCGTCCCCATTCTTCTCTGACATTTCCCCACCCGTCCGGCGCGGCAATCGTGGACACTGGCCTCGCACACCTCCACCTCGTCCGCGAGCTCGGCCACGGACACCTCATGCACTCGGGGATTCGTCTGCCACCGGCCTCCCCGCTCTACGCGCTCAAGGTTGTCGACCTCCGTGACGAGGACGGACGACGACCCCGGTCTCCCACGTCCTCGCCGAGTCCCGCGTTGTCTCTACGCGTGCTTCCTCTATTCCTCATGGCAGCAGATATGCACATATATAACTGAGCACATCCGAGCGGCCATCGGCGCGCACTGAGGTGAGCACACACCAAGCTCCAATGGCAGAGAATGGGGTGGCCGATCACCTAGAAACTATAAAATACCCGGCGTGCGTGTGCAACACTTGTTCCCGAAGGAACCAAGATGAACAGCAACAGCAAAAAGGAGGTTGAAGAAGAAAAGAAGACGGAAGAAAACTGAAAAGAACCATGAAAGAGGCACCCACCGGCACCGGCTGCTGATGAGTTCGACAGTTGAACCTTGACCTGAGCAAACAGAGGAGCCTGAGCCGCCGAGGGTGTATCGGCCAGTACCACGGAACTCTTCCCAGTTAAAGAAAAAGAGTGAACCCGTGTCTCTCTTCCACGATTTAAAAGGTGAGTGCTCTAGCTGAAAGGTGGAATGTTGGGATTAGCATAATAATTTAATGCTTGTGATGAGTCAATGTCATTGAAATCATCATCTACATCAAAATCCTAAACTCTAAACCCTAAACCTTACTACTACCTTGGTCTTGATTTATTAATCATGATCGTATTTTCGGTCAAAGTTTGACCACTTATTTGATCAACAAAATATTAATGTATGTCACAAAAATTATATTATTAGATTTGCGTTTAAATATATTTTTAATAATATTATTTTTGCCATGTATAACTTGTATTTTATTAGTCAAAGTCATGGTTAAAATATGACCCAAATACGAGGGGATCGGTAAACTGAGACGGATATATAAATTCTTACTCACTCCAACCAAGATAGATGGTAAGTGGTAGAATTACTTTAGTACTCCCCCCTTCTAGTTTATATGGCTCAATTCAAAAATCTCACAACCAAGATAGATCATGAGGGGTGGAATAATTTTTGTAGTTTCCAAAAGTGCTCAATTAATGCACATGTTTTCCTCAAAGAATGTGTTTACCAATGCATTAGTTGCATGCATGTGTGGTCAAAATGGATTTTAACAAACCAGATGATTTTCATTTAAACCGGATCAATTTTATTACATTTTTGACATATTTCCAAAAACAAAAAGGCTAGAAAGTTAACCTAGTCTAAATCTTTGTCGGCAACAATGAGCCCAGAAAGTATATGCCCTCCAAGTCCTGGTTATTCCTCGCCGTGTCCATGCACGATGGTCGCGATCCCCGAGATGTGAAGGTGCGGTCATCGGCAAGGAAAAGTAGGACATGTGACACAGTCTGGCCCACTTGGGACATGAGGCGTCGCCATCTCCCATGCCCTATGAATGTGTCCCGGATTAGGGGGTGCACATCACTTCGACCCATCACTCATGGGCCGGGGCGAGGACCTACCAGTGGTCGAATGTGTCATGTCTAAGTCGAGGCCCTCACTATCGTTCAAATGAAGATCTCCCAAAGACTCGGCATACACTTCACGATGTATCTAAAGGATTGGTGTGCTTATCCCTGGATCGCAACCAACCATTTGTAAACCGGAAATACCCCCCGGTGCCTATATACTTTCTAGGGTTTAGCTGTAGAGGCACGCATACATAGTTTTAGAGCTTAGAACAACTTCATACGATCTCGAGGTAGATCATATTGTACCAAGTACCCCGTCATAATCAATATAGAAGAAACATCATGTAGGGGTTTACCTCATCAAGTGGCCCGAACCTGGGTAAAACATAATGTCCCTACTTTTCCTGTTACCATCTAGCTCGGATCATCAAGTTTTGGACCACCTACTCGAGATCTGCCGGTTTTAGCACTGGCACCCTACTCTTACTCGTCATGGCCGTCATTGCTGAATTTGAGGTTGACGCTGGACATGGACGAGCCGGCCTCATCATCGTAGCGGTGCCAGGGATCATAGTTGCAGGTGAAAGGATATGAAGTTAGCGGTGTTCACCTCCGCGGTCGTCTACGCCGCCTGGCTCGACGACAAAGTTCAGGTTCTCCTCAGTCATGGCTGCCATCCGTCCGCGCTTGCAAAGTCACCAAAGATCTGGCCCTCCGGCACCACCGGTGATGTGCGAAAAGGTTGAGGTTGTAGCGTTGCTCTTCCTGCGTCAGCCATAACATCGACAGAGGTTCTTGTGCATCGTTTATTCATAGTGGTCTTGATGGTTTGTCTGCGGTGAAATCAGAATCGCTTGCTCGAAGAGAGGTGATGATAATGACATTACATGCAACTTCAATGGTGTCCTCTCCTTGATGGTGTGTGTAGGTCTTATGGGAAGCAACCGAGGTGTCGTAGC
Organism: Triticum urartu; assembly: GCF_003073215.2. Taxonomy (NCBI): domain Eukaryota; kingdom Viridiplantae; phylum Streptophyta; class Magnoliopsida; order Poales; family Poaceae; genus Triticum; species Triticum urartu. The sequence goes on from NC_053023.1 coordinate 25,375,180, forward strand.
TTGTGGATGTTTTCTACTTCCTCCATCTAGGTGAATAAGTCATCTTAAGTTGTGCATCGTGATCAAGGAGGAGTGGAAAACGAGAGAACTTAATGTTTATTTGCTAATTAATAGCATTGCATGCAATGAACTAACCACTACATGTCGTATTTGATTGTCTAAAGTCATTTAAAGCATGCACCCTCCACATCTTTTATTGATTGATATGTCAAGAAACAAGAGACGATGTAGGAGTTAATGCGTTGCGCCTAACTATTTTAGAATTATTTGATTTTCTTAAGGTGACTTATACACCGAGACGGAGAAAGTAACGAATTTCGCCTGGGTTTTTGCAAATTAACCGAAAAACTCGCATGTCCTTTCCAATGAATCGAAGCCTTAAGAGCGAGGACTTCAAAGAAAAAAAAAACTCATGAATGCCACCGCAGTCGGAGTAGCACGACGGCCAGGACTACTAGTTCACCGGCGGGCCGTGTTGGCCGGATCCGACCTGATTCGGTCTCGCCCCCGATTCCCACCATGAGAAATATCGATTCGCATGCATGCATGCGGAAAGTGCTGCAGTTTGACCGTACGTACGTACGTACGTGGACCATACATACATGCGTTGACCATCAACAACGAGACTGAGCTTGGCCAAAAACAATTGTGAAGCCACATGCGTCAGTAGTTTTTCTCGAGAGTTGAACGGCCGAGTTAGATGCCATGGTGGTGACCAATAACCGCTCTAGCGTGCGCATGCATTGCAATTCCATGTGGTCAAATGAAGACCCAAGCTGCAGCACGCGTGCATGGCTGGCGAACCAATCAGTTTCATGTCTAAAATTATCAACAGACTCGTATCTCGACTCTGTAATTGTTCGCCTTTGACGCGTCGCCTTCCCAAAATGTATTACGTCATTACGACACCACAGCTCCCTATACCTTCCCTAGGCCACAGGCATCAACCATCCACGGACGTAGACCACGAACGCAGCTTCATCGTTTTCACAAGTAGTTGAATAGTTATACTCGTCCCTTTCAAATACTACCTTCGTCCAATACATGTGGTGTCGGCTCGGCTCATTCCGCAACCCGCGGCGCGGTGAGGCGGGCGGCGGAGGAGGAGCGCGCGTGGATATCGCTCTTGTTCTCATGCTCATACATGTGGGGAAAGAACCTTCCTTATAAAGAGGTCCAACTCCCTCTAAACTAGCAATATGGGACTAAACTTTTGTTCCACCTCTTGCCTTGTACAAATGGACTGCGTGGGCCTCTAGGATTTATTAGAAATTTCTGAAACTGCTATTGGGCTAGGCCCAAAATAGACAAAATTCCAGCAATCCCCCACCAGATCCCAGAGGCACACAAAAATTTGCTTTTGGTTCCAAAACACTGTTTTATATACCGGTACTGCAGTGGAGACTGTTAAGTTGAACTTCCACCTAGAACTCTATGCTACACTAGTAAGCAACTTGAACAGTGGACTGGGCCTTGAACTGCAAGTTTTCTGCGAATCTAGCTTCACATAAAGCCTACCGTGGGTCTTCCCCGCGGGTGGAGCTTATGCGTCATACTCTGTGACCTTTCATGAGTTTACTAGAAAGAACCCTACTCTCATAGATTGCGACGTTTGACAATCAGACTCATATATGTGTGTTCTTCAAAAAATGTTCTGCAGGATAACATCTCTGCTTAAATAAGCCACTTAGAACACATTAAGATATACATCAACCTGCCATGCAGATAATGAGAGTATTGCATCTTCATGGAGTGGTATTGTGAATAGTAAGGATACTCTCCTCTCAGTTGACCAATAGCTTGTCTTCCACATCTAATTCACGGGATCTCCGATCACAAAGAATAGGTTACCACTGTGAACAACTCATATTGTGGGTCTCATACCCATCTCCCTCGATGCATTATCTATCACATTACGTGATAGACCCTTAGTAAAAGGATCTGCCAGATTTTTAGACGTTTGGATATAATCCAATGCAATAACTCCGGAGTTTTTCATTTTTCTGACAGACTTTAACCTTCTCTGAACGTGTCTTGATGACTTCATGTTATCCTTTGAGCTGCTCACTTTCGTGATCACAGTTTGATTGTCGCAGTTCATAAGGATACCCGATACAGGTTTCTCAACAACCGGTAAGTCATTCAAGAGCCGACGAAGCCAATCTGCTTCGACCGTAGCTGTATCTAGTGCTGTGAGTTCTGCTTCCATTGTTGACCTCGTTAAGATGGTCTGCTTGTAAGACTTCCAAGAAACAGCGCCACCTCCATGAGTGAATACATAACCGCTCGTGGCTTTTATCTCATCAGCATCTGAGATCCAGTTTGAGTCACTATACCCTTCAAGCACCTTTGGATGCCCGGTGTAGTGAATTCCGTAATTTGCAGTGCCTTTCAAATAACGCAAAACTCTCTCTAGAGCTTTCCAATGCACATCTCCTGGTTTTGAAACAAATCGACTCAGTTTGCTAACAGCAAAAGAGATGTCAGGTCTTGTAGCACTGGCTAAGTACATAAGCGAGCCAATAATCTGAGAATACTTCAATTGGTTTCTAGCAATTCTTCGATTCTTTCGAAGCAACATACTAGCATCATATGGTGTTGGAGAGGGCTTGCAGTCACTATAGCCAAAGCGACTCAAGATCTTTTCCACATAGTGAGATTGAAGCAATGTAATCCCACCATCATTGTCTCTCAACAACTTGATGTTCAGAATGACATCAGCCATTCCTAAATCCTTCATCTCAAAACAACAAGATAGGAAATCCTTGACCTCCTTAATAACATTCAGATTGATTCCGAAAATCAGTATGTCATCAACATACAAGCACAGGATAACTCCCTCGCCCCCACCATGGTGATAGTACACACATTTGTCAGCTTCGTTCACAACAAAGCCTGCAGCTGTTAAAGTTCTTTCAAACTTCTCATGCCACTGTTTGGGTGCTTGCTTAAGTCCGTACAAAGACTTCACAACTTGCACACTTTCCCTTCCTGACCATCTAGTACAAACCCATCTGGTTGTTCCATATAAATTTCCTCGTCCAACTCTCCATTTAGGAAAGCAGTCTTAACATCCATTTGATGAACGAGAAGACCATGCGAGGCAGCTAGTGAAAGTAGAACTCGAATAGTGGTCAGTCGAGCCACAGGTGAGTAAGTATCAAAGAAGTCTTCACCTTCCTTTTGGGTATAACCCTTAGCCACGAGCCGAGCCTTGTACTTTTCAATAGTACCATCAGGCCTAAGCTTCTTCTTGAATATCCATTTGCATCCTATAGGTTTGCACCCATAAGGACGATCAGTTATCTCTCAAGTTTCATTTGCCAAGATGGAATCCATCTCGCTACGAACCGCTTCCTTCTAGTAGTCAGCATCTTCAGATGCATAGGCCTCTGAAATAGAACTGGGAGTGTCATCTATGAGGTACACAAGAAAATCATCACCAAAGGACTTTGCAGTCCTCTGTCTCTTGCTCCTAATAGGAACTTCATTGTTCTCCTCCACAGGACTTTCAAAGTGTTCCATCGAAATTGTGGGTTCGGTAATTGTAACTGGTTCCTGATTCGATGAACTAGGCATCTCCTGATTAGATGAGGTAGCCATATCCTTCATGGGAAAGATATCTTCAAAGAAAGTCGCATCATTCGACTCCATGATCGTACCGACATGCATGTCAGGTACCTCAGATTTTACAACCAAGAATCTATAGCCAATGCTATGAAAAGCATATCCCAGGAAAACACAATCCACAGTCTGTGGTCCAAGCTTCCGCTTCTTTGAAATTGGAGCATTGACTTTCGCCAAACAACCCCATGTTCGCAGATAAGAGAGTTTTAACCTTTTCTTCTCCCATTCCTCGAATGGAGTTATCTCTTTGTTCTTTGTGGGGACTCGGTTCAGGACATGACATGCTATCAATATCGCCTCCCCCCACCATGCCTTGGAGAGACCCGATGTATCTAACATGGCGTTAACCAAATCAGTTAGAGTACGGTTCTTTCTTTCGGCCACCCCATTTGACTGAGGTGAGTAGGGAGGAGTCCTCTCATGGATTATACCATGTTCCGCACAAAAAGCATCAAACTCATTGGAAAAATACTCTCCACCAAGGTCGGACCTAAGCCTCTTGATTTTTCGATCAAGTTGGTTTTCCACTTCAGCTTTGTAGATCTTGAAAAAGTTCAAAGCCTCATCCTTAGATTTCAGAAGATACACACGGCAGTATCTAGTGGAGTCATCAATTAACGTCATGAAATATTTCTTTCTACCTTTTGTCAACACACCATTCATTTCACATAGATATGAATGTATGAGCTCTAGTGGTGCAAGATTTCTTATTTCCGCAATCGTGTGAGACTTACGAGGTTGCTTAGCTTGCACACACACTTGAGACTTAGATCTCTTGACGGTGGTGAAACTAGGGATTAAGTTCAACTTCGCTAGTCGCGACATGCAACCAAAGTTAACATGACAAAGACGTGATTGCCACACATCGGATTCACTATTGTTGCAAATATGATTAACAACTTTATTGCAAACGTCTGATAAGGATAAACGAAACAAGCCTCCTGACTCATAGCCTTTACCAACAAAGATTCCATACTTGGATATTACAAATTTATTCGACTCAAAGACAAGCAGCTTGTAGCCATCTCTACACAGAAGAGATCCGCTAACAAGATTTTTATTGACGGAGGGGACATAATGCACGTTCTTCAGCCGCACGATCTTCCCCGAAGTAAACTTCAGATCGACCGTGCCAACACCACGAACAGAAGCACTTGAACCGTTGCCCATCAGCACGGTTGAAGTCCCTGCGGTCTGATAAGACAAAAACATGGAAATATCACCGCATACATGCACATTAGCACCCGTGTCAATCAACCAGTCAGGAGAATGACATACTGAAAGAATAGTGGGAAATATACCATACCCAGCATCCTTCATGTCAGTGTCTCCAATGACAACATTAGCGGTCTTGCCGCTTTTCTCAGGATGACACTTGTCATAGCGATTAGGGCAACTAGGAGCCCAATGATCAGGATCCTCACACACATGACAAGCACCTTTCTTCTTGCCATTCTTCTTCTTGAAGTTCGTGTGTTGCACAACCTTGTTCTTCCCATCAAACTTTGCTTTTCCATCAAACTTGCCCTTGTTCTTGAACTTGTGGGGCTGGAAGTTCTGCTTCTGTACCACATTGGCACTAGATCCTCTCTCAATACCTCGAGCACGTGTGTCCTTTGCTCTCGCCTTTTCTTCCACATCAAGAATGCCAATGAGATCCGGGACGGAAAACTCTTGCCTCTTATGCTTCAACAAGGTAGCAAAGTTCCTCCATGAAGGAGGAAGCTTAGTGATGATACCTCCGGCAACAAACTTGTCCGGTAGCATACAACTGAAGTGCTCAAGTTCTCTAGCAAATGATTGTATCTCATGAGCTTGCTCAACCACGGAGCGCTCTTCAGTCATCCTGTAATCATAGAATTGCTCCATGATGTACAACTCAGTGCCAGCATCAGAGACCCCAAACTTGGCCTCGAGTGCATCCCACATATCTTTTCCATTATCAATTGACGCATAAGCATCAACTATGTTCTCACCAAGAACACTCAAGAGAGCAGCCTTAAACAGAGTATCCATTTTCTGAAAATCTTGTGCCTGTTGAGCATCAAGTTCTCCTTCAGGTTTGCCGAGAGTGGCATCATAGCAACTCATGGTTTGAAACCATAAGACTGCTCTCACGCGCCACCTCTTATAGTGGATACCCTCAAACATAGGAGGTCTCATGGAAGCAGCAAAACCACTTGGGGTAAATTGCCTATAATAAGGTTTTTGGATTGTTGGAAATATGAGCAATTTATCAAATGATTTTATTAACAGAAATACCAGATAAAGCATGACTAATATAGAAGAGATAAAACAAGTCATGCGTTCTGACAGAGAGAATGTAAATAGCTTCTGCATATATGAACCGTAGCCTATCATATCTAAAGCAGACAGTATAGCGAGTAGCATATATGAAGTAGAACCTAACATGTGTAGGACAATGACTAGAATAAGGAACTGCGGCAGAACCTTTAACAGGAAAGACAAGAACACGTACGGGACAGCAGCAGCAGAAGCGCTGGACTTGGGGTCGGTGTCCTCGCCTGCCATGTCGTGGACGTCGGGGAAGAAGTCGTCGTCGGGGAAGTAGTCATCGGCAACCGGATCGTCCGTGATGAAGCAGCCAGTAGTCGCGCTGAGCGCTCCCCAAAAACCTTATCACCCTTCTCCCGTACAGGACTCAAAAGGTGCGGTTTCGGAGGCCTACTGTCCCGACCTGCGGTGCACGCCGCAAGCCGGGATGGGGAAGATCGTAGCAGCAGCGCAGTGCTCAGGAACTTTGTGGCGAGAGGAAGGGGATCTTCTGATGTGTCTCTCTGGAGAGGAGCGACCTCTCTTATATAGGCACAGGAGAAGGACGCGAAGAGGCTGCGGCGGGAGGTGAAGCAACGAAGGAAGACGAAGCGAACAGGCAGCGGCCGAAAATTTAGACATCGGCGCGTCGTGGCGTGGCGTGGCGTGGCGTGGCGTGGCGAGGCGGGCGGCGGAGGAGGAGGAGCGCGCGTGGATGTCCCTCTTGTTCTCATGCTCATACATGTGGGGAAAGAACCTCCCTTATAAAGAGGTCCAACTTCTCTAAACTAGCAATGTGGGACTAAACTTTTGTTCCATCTCTTGCCTTGCACAAATGGGCTGCGTGGGCCTTTAGGATTTATTAGGAATTTCTGAAACTGCTATTGGGCTAGGCCCAAAATAGACAAAATTCCAGCAGTTTCGTCAAAGTCAAGCTTTGTAGAATTTGTCTAACTTTATATTAAAAAATATAAACATTCACAATATGAAATTAATATTGTCAGATGCATCATGAAACGTATTATCATACTATATAGTTTTAGTATTGTAGATGTTTATATTTTTTTATATAATTTTGGTCAAACTTTGTGTAGTTTGACTTTGACCAAATCTTATATGTGGAGTAAAAAGAAACGGAGGGAGTATTACAGGTACCAAGATAAAATTTAATGACTTCTTTGCAAGTCAATTTTTCTTTTCGTTAACCGGAATCATTAATACACCACAAGCATGCAACGAATGAATGAGAAGAAAGTGGTTGAGTGCATTATGACTAGATGCATGTAAGTATTAAAAAGTGGCTAGTACGAGGAAACATCATTAATTTTTGTCTCAATTATTGTTGGTGACCTTGTATTGATGCAAGACGTATTTTTATAGTGGCCTTGTATAAGAGAATGGAGGGAGTATTGTTAAATCTGTATTTTGAATGTAATTTCTAATGATACTAGCTATTTTGCTATGTACAATTTATATTTTATTAGCTAAAGGTCAAACTATGACCAAAATACGAGGGTGCTATAATAAACCAGAACGGAGATAGTAGTTTTCGAGAGATGGTAAAAACTTAATTACAGCCTTGGACCGAATCACAAATCAAACTGACATTGAAAATACTTATAATAAAAATAGACATGGTATGAGGACTTATGCTTACAACTATATATTTTGTGTTAAGATCAGATATGATCTTAATTTCTGCTCTGGAAGTCGTCCATTAAGATGTGCTTGTCACATATCGAAGTGAGGGATGTGTCCAAATTACATCTTGACTAGCACACGTCCTGCATCAAAAGTCAGTTATTCAACCAAATACCTTATCCATTCCACGGGTTGCCTTGATAATTAAGATTGCAATTATTAAACAAAAGCATTGAGCATTTAATGACTACACATATTAAATCCCCAGCGATAAATCTGTGTTACCGTACTAAACATTTATGTCACTAGTGTTCAGAACAACACTTCATGGACTCATTACCCTTAGCCTCTCTGTGGCTCGTTCTCCATGATCTTGGATACCTACAGGGATGAAAAACGTAAACGAGACAAGAGACAACAAAAGAACAATTTTGTGTTACAGATACGAGACATTAATTCAAAGTCCTTTCATTGACTCTTCCAACAAATACATGGGAGAGCACGGCTCTTGCCTCAACCCATGACCTTACCGACCTACTAACACATGAAGATCATATCACACGAAGAACATATCATGAAGATTGATTGATTGATTGATATAATGTCTTACAATTAATGGATGACGTGTGTGATACACGATAACAAGTATGGCTAGATTGCTGAGAACTACGGTGATGGTGAAGGTTGTGGCTAGTGGATATATTGGAGCAATTATCTTGGTTCTAATTTTATGCATTAATTAGTCACTAATGGCAATATCGGAGCAAATATCTTGGTTTTAATGAAATATATCGGTTTAAACTCAGGTTAAAAGAGTGTAAAAATAATACTCACCAACTCCCACAAGTTTAGACTTGATTGTCCTCGAGCAACATAGAGAGAAATTGATGTGTCCCCTGCCGGCCCGGCATCATGGCACACGAAGCCCAACAGCAGGGGTTGTCCGTGTCGTCCTTGTCGATGCAACACACATCAGTTGTTTTGATTCAATTTGTTCTCGCGGTACGATGTGAGAACGCAGATTTTTATTGCACCGCGTCCTCCGTTCAATTTGTATACGCTTCTCCTTCAATGGAGTTGTAGAAGAATCTGTCAGCAGCGCGATGGGGAGAGATTTGTGCACGCGGAGGACGGGAAGGAGGCACAACCAACCGGGCGCTTCTATATCTCGCGTTACGCGAGAGAAGGTCGCCGCTCGTTGAAGCGCCTACTACTTGCGCGAGCAGATGGGCTGGCCCAGAGCGCGGTAGTTTTTATTTGTTTTTTGTTTTTTGCTTTATTTATTTTAGTTTTCTTTATATTTTAAAATATTCTACATATATATTACAAAATAACTCTTCAAAAACACATTTGAAAAAAGTTGAACAAGTGTTTGAAAAATGTTGAATAATTATTCAAAAATGTTGAACAAGAATTTGAAAAATGTTGAATAAGTATTTAAAAATGTTGAAAAATATTTAAAATGTTAACAACTATTTGGGAAATGTTGAATAAGTATTAAAAAATGTTGAGCCAGACTTTGAATAATGTTGAAAAAGTATTTGAAAATGTTGAGTAAGTATTATAAATGTGCAATAAGTATTTGAAAAATGTTAAATACTTGATTAAAAATGTTGAATGAGTATATGAAAAATGTTGAACAAGTATCTCATAAATGTTGAATAAGTATTTGAAATTTGAACAATTATTTAAAAATGTTGATCGTGTATATAAAAATGTTGAACAAGTATTTGAAAAATGTTGAACAAGTGTTTGAAAAATGTTGAACAAGTATCGCCTATATAAGAATGTAGAATAAAAAAACAAAAAGAAGCAAAGGAAAAATGAAAACCAAAAAACATAATAAACCAAAGGAAAAAGGAAATGAAAAAAAACTGAAGAAACAAATGAAAAAACCCAGAGAAAGAAAATGAAAACTGGAGAAGAAAATAAACCAAATAAAACAAAAAAATGAAAAAAAATCCCGAAGAAAACCACTCGTGTAGTTTTAAGTACAGTGCATCCCTAGTTATTTCCACGAAACGAACTTGGTTGGGGCTGCTAGCTCAGCGCGCGATCCTGCTGGAGACCAGCATTTGACTCCTCCTTGCAATTCCCAGTTTCTTTTTACGACTACACGCGCATAAATGGGCCGGCCCAATACAGTGCAAGGAGGGGAAAAGCTTCAGCGTGCGCTTCCACTTCGATCGCTTAAGGCGATAAATAGTCGCCGCGCAACCTACTATTTCTTACCTTTTTACCTTTTCCCCCTTGTTTTATGAAGCCCACTATTGTCTCTATCGGCCCATAAAAAAGCAAGTCACATGCCTGGCCCAATATATACGCGCAAACGTGTGTACGGTGTGAGGCTGCCTTGTTTTTGCCAGCGTGTACAAAACGCTTTTGATTGTGAGTTAATTTTCAAATTTTAAGGGTCCTTTTTTAAGAGTATTTATTAGCTCCCAGTGCCGTGTCAAATTTTTTTAGGGGTAGAGCTAAGTTTTATTCATCAAAAGCCACGACGTGTGGGATACAATTGAGTAAGTGCAAACTTAGCTAAACTGTGTGCTTCTACGTTAACAACATGACTCTCCAAAGTAAAGTTACTGATTGAAGATTAATCTCACTTATAATTTCCCAGTGTTGTGTCGCATGGGCCTAGAAGGAACTTAGTGGAGGTTTTATCGAGCCTAGGCTGTTGCCAGATTCATCTAATGGGCCTAGGTAGGAGAAGCCTGATGGGAAAATATACACCATACTGCCTTGTCTAAAAAAAACACCTCACTGCCTCTGCATGCATTCCCCAAAAGAAAAGAAACCAATTGCTCAAAAAAAAAAAACACCGCCGCCTTCCTCGAAATAGTCTTTCGCCCCGCCACCTTCCTTCCTTCCCCAAGATCTTATGTTTAGGTCACCATTTGTGTCAGCATGGTTATTTTTATGCTTTTCATTTGTATTTATTGGTTTGCCTTGATGCACTCTTCTCTGCTGAACTATTCATGAAACAGTAGTGTAGATGCATGAGCATCTTGCATAATTCCACAGATGATCTAAAGAAAAAACAAATTAACTAATGCTTAGTTGTTTTACATCAAGATTTGTATTTTACTTAATGTTCATGACAAGATACTGTTAATATTTATAAAGAAAAGTATACTTTTTGTCTCTGAACTCTTGGCAAAATCTAATTATGGTCTCTCAACTATGAAACCGGGCAACTTGCATCCTAAACTTTGGAAACTAGACAAATTCAGTCCCTCGACTCAACCGAAGCGCTATCCATGCTGATTGAGCATGGTTTCGACGGGGTCATGTCCATGTGGCAATATTTCTATTCTTTTTCGTCCATCTCCATGTTACGTCGAACAATTGACATGTGATGCTTTAGCGCGCCACAACCGAGCATGGCCGTCTGTCGACGAGCCAGCACCGCCACTATCAGTGGCCTTGCCAACTACCACGCCCTCCGGCTGCCCTGATGCCCACTAAACTGGCCGACACGCTAACCGTGTTGCAGGTCTCCGATGGAGCAGGATGGAACTCCAACCGATAGCTGCATCCTCACGAACTTGCACTCGAAGTGCTACAACATGAGGACGTAGCTCCTCCAGGCCGGCTTCGTGTGGCTTCTGCGTGTGCAGGTACTTGCAACAAGTCGCATCAATCATGCTCACCAACGTCAGCAGGAGGCCGACTGAAGCTTAGCAGTGCCGCCTGCAACATCCCATTTGCCCACGCATGGGGTCACAGGGTCTGAGCTATACTAAATATGATGGGAGGGACATGTCTAGGTTGTGCTCGACGGAAAGGTATATGTGCCAAGTGTGAGCTTGTGGGTGAGCGGTGCGGGGACGTCGGTGGAGACTAACTCGGTGGGCGTCATGCGATAGTAGGGGTGTTAAGCCATGGGAGAGCACCCGCCTCAATGCCCATAGGCTAACGACGAGCGGCAGCGCCTCCGCCTCCGTACCATGTTGTTGGATCCAAGTGGTGGCGTTGTAGGGTGGAACCCTAAGTGAGGATGTTTTCACACTTGGAGGGGGGAGAGATGAATTCACAAGAACACAAGGCAATTTCACTCAAACAAAACTCAATTACACATCCACTAGAGCAGCACACATGAGATTCACATGAATATAAGAACAATCAAAGGAAAACAAGCACAAAGTTAAGTTCTTCCCACTCCAAAGGTGGTGAGGTCTTGATGATAGTCTTCTTCAAAAGGAGGCCTTGATATCCATTAGGGATATTCTCCTAGGAGGTCTTGATCTCCAAGAGGAGTGGTAGATGCGCAAAGCTCTCTCTAATGTCTCCTAATACTTTGCTAACCCTCATTTTGAGCTAGATATGAAGTATTATAGCCTACTGACAAATTGGGGGGGGGGGGGTACAAGGGTCTTTTAACCCGAAATGCGCGCAGGCATGGCCGGAGGGGTCTAGGCACCCGGGGGCGCTGGGAGGTTGAGGCCGGGCACTCGGGGATGCACTAAGCGCGCGGGGGGGGGGGGGGGCACCCCGGGGGTGTGAGGGGCCAGGCACCTGGAGGGGTCAGGGGGCCGCGCCCCTTCCATGGTCGCCAGTCCGGGCACCCGGGGGTTGATGGCCCGGGAACCCGAGGTGGTCTGGGAGCTCACTTGGTTGGTGGCTAAGGGCCCGGTCACTCGGGGTGGACCGAGGCCTTCGGTTCTTCGCGACTTGGTGTCCTTCTTCCTCCTCCTTCTTCGCGGGCGCTTGGGCCTCCCTCCTTGCTTCTTCATGGCCTTCTCCTTGGTACCTAAGAATGCATAATGTTTTAGTTTGAGGTAGAAGCCAATTCTCATGTGAATCCCAAGGAATCTCGAAGACGAAAGACTTAACCTTGGTTTCTATGGCACGTGCGTGGGCTCTTGTCATTGGTCTGCTTCGTGTTTGCGGTGGCGACGGAATGTCCCTGGACCATGGGGATGACCGTGGATGCTTCGCATCAAGTGGTCTGCACGTGAAGACCGGCGACTAGGACTAGCACCAACACAGCCGAGAGGTGTCTGCGTCCTACCACGACGGCGCCATGCATTCTCCATCCCGTCCACGACAGCGACGTGCTCCATCCCACGCGATGCTGGCCCCCCTCTCCTGGCGTCATGCTAATGCTGTCGAGACCACCATCTCGCGCTTGCTCCTCCCTCTGCTCCCTGCCGACAAACGCCACATGAGAGAGAGAGAGAGAGTGGTCAATTTGCGGGTCTTCTTTGCCACGTCAGCATAGACTGGTCAAAACTAGGGTGAGTCAACACCAAAACCGGTCAAAACCGAGAGAAGGGACTTGTTTGGTTTCTAGAGTTGGGGGTGCAAGTGTTCTGATTTTGTAGTTGAGGGACCAAATGTAGTCCCTGTCAAGAGTCGAGGGACAAAAAAGACACTTTTCTCATATTTATATCATGGTACATTAAGATATGTTGGTAGCTGAATCTGCCAGACTCATTGGTTCATTCTTTTGAAGGCCTCGTGGAACATGGGATAGGGTCTCTTGGTTTGATACAAGATGGCGGTACATTGATCCATTTCCTTAAGGTCAGCGTGAAGCATGGGAGCTTCTGCTCATTCCAATATGATGGCGCACTGGATCGATTGGGAGCCGAGTCAGCATGAAGTGAGGAGAGGACGACATAATGTATTCTCTCTAGATGGAGTGGAGAAGAAACCACATGACTATGCAGAAGAAAGCCGAAGGACCATAGTGCTCCAGTTTGCTTGTTTAGTAAATAAAAATAAAAAAATGAACTTGGAGGTCATTTTCTATTCAAGGTTATATTTTGTTCTTGGTGCCATTGTGTAGTTGAAAATTTGTGATCTTTGGGACAAAATTCTGTTCAGGGTTCAGTTGTGTACTGGGTGTCATTTTTGACGGACTTGATGTATGATGACTGGTTTCTTTGGATGATTTATGCTGTACAACAGTCCACCATCCTTTGTTTTCTTGTGCACTCCTGTAGACCCGTCAAAAAAATAACTGAACTCCTGTCGACCCGTCAAAAAAATAACTGAACTCCTGTCACTTTTTTTTTGCGGGGCTCCTGTCGACTTATGGGTGAAAGTAAACAACATCAACACTATGTACAAGTTACTATTTACATTTTTTTCCTTGAAAATTGAGCCCTCTTGCCCAGAAGTCAATGGGAGTTTTTGGTTGGCGAAACTATTTATATGGGTACAACAAAAGATCAAGTTTCTTTAGAATTTTCTGAATTTTCACAATTACGATTTTTTTTGGTCATATCAGGTGCATATACACATGAGAGCCAGGGGGTATTTGCCGACTCATCTCTCACTATCCAGAAGACTGGGAAGGTAGCCACACATATTATTATGTATTTAGGCACTGCTAAAACGTAACATCTTCAAATAATACTGCATTAGCTTAACTACATGTCTTCATTAGTAAGCGAGTGCTTTACATATATATCAGTTAGGCAGGAGATGCAAACAAGCTGCTCCATGCAGATGGTTCAGTCTAGCTACTGCTGTGTACACCAAAAGTCCTAAATATTAGCTCTAGTACCATTCCAGTATGCAGCTTCAGCTTAGATATGGGTTCTCGGCCGCTACCTTCTGGATCCGTTCGATCAAGCTATGATCTAGTTGCAGATAGCATCCTCTTTCTGCATTTCCCTGCAATTAAGAAATGCAAGAAATAAAAGTCAGTGATGCTCCACAATTGGTTCAAGAGTTTAATTATGAAATAGCACTTTTTTCAACGGCAAGTCCCACCATGTATGATTTCAGCAAATTTCTCCATTTATCCTGAAAAGTTAAACAAAATGATAGATTGGTATTAGCGAAGGACCTAGGAGAAAGAATTAGAGGAGGGGGTGCCGACAAGACAAAGTAACACGAGAAAAATGTACCAAACATAAAATTAATTTAACTATCTCTTTTATTAAGGATAATTTGATGATCTTTTGCGATGGAAAGTGTAGACAACAAACAATTACAGAAGATATCTATCATTCATCCAATGCATGGCGGCATCTTGCAGGTCCCAAGCCAGGCAACATCTCAGAATTTATCTCAATACCACTTTACCTTAAGATTCACCGCAGTTCGGACTGAGGTCGAAAACCATTTCTTCTTCAGAGCAGACCATCTTCCAACACCAAGATCTTCAACACCATCCACTAGTGCAGTCACCTCTTCGGGCGTCCAATGCTCGTTGTTGGTTCGTAGTCCACGGTTTTGTGCACCCTGTTCAAACAACTGACGACATAGAATTCTTTGGCTGCTGTCCGTTGATGGATTAATTACAGATGAAAATCCCAAGCAAATATGGGTGGACAATATAAAGAGAACACTAGATACATGTGTAAATACTCCGTGGGATTTCATCCTGAGAATATATAAGCATGACTCTTACGGTCTTACCCCAAAATGGTTACCCAAAAACCAAGTCTGATCCGTGCGTAATGGTATTCTTCTCTTGCGAGGACCTCTCTTGCGCGTACAACCGCTCTCCGGCAGCGTGGTGGCTGGCGCCGCGTCGTGAGTCAAGTTGCCCTCCATCATGTAAGTAGGAGGGCCGAGTGGAGCTGCAAGAAAAGCTTCATCAATCGACTCCGAAGTCCAGTCCACGATGTAGTTGATCTAAGTTCAGAGAAGAATAAACTAGCATCGTACTACCTTCCCAACATTCCTCAATATTACTCTCGTCTTGGGGTACTTTGAGCAGCTGTGTGATCGGCACATCATATACTGAATAGGCCTCAGCGTCCATCTGCCATTAACAGCAATGAAATATATGTGGTGATTTCTATTAAACGTAGGATTTGTGAGAACTGGCTCTATCCTCTAAGGGTGGCCTATCACATATATTTATAATGATACATGATACATATTACACAGTTGGGCTACGTTACAAAGTCTAACACTCTCCCTCAATCTCAACTCACTCCTGATGCATCTAGGAGGTTGAGATTGCGCCTACAGACCTCAAACATGAGAGAAGGTAGAGGCTTGGTGAAGATGTCGGCAAGTTAATACTTTGAGGAGATAAACTTGATCTATAGTAGCTTCTGTGCAACACGTTCTCTCACAAAGTGATAGTCAATCTCAATGTGCTTGGTTCGTGCATGGAACACCGGGTTTGTCGAAAGAAATGTAGCACCGATGTTGTCATACCAAAGAACTGAAGGATGTGACTGGAAGATTCCCAGCTCTCGAAGCAAAGACTCAATCCAGATAAGCTCAGCAGTCGCATTGGCAACTGCTTTGTACTCAGCCTCTGTGCTGCTGCGGGAAACAGTGGCTTGCTTGCACGCACTCCAGGCGATCAAATTAGGACCCAGAAATACAGCATGTCTCCCCGTGGATCGCCTGTCATCTGGACACCCAGCCCAATCGGCATCCGAGAATGCAGAGAGAACTGATGGAGGGAGGTGGGCAATATATTTCAACACTCCCCCTCACGTCTAGGCTATTTTAGTTCTTAGACGTGGGATCGATGTAGGCCGCAGAATCGTTTTATTTAATACTGTGTTGGCAGGGTCTTGAACTCAAGATCTCTTGGCTCTGATACCATATTAGATGTAGGATTTGTGGGAACTAGCTCTACCCTTTAGGGGTGGCCTATCACATATATTTATAATGATACATGATACATATTACACAGTTGGGCTACGTTACAAAGTCTAACAATTTCATATTGGGATTTCGAAATGGTATAACCAAGAGTCCAAGACAGAGCTGCTAAGATCGAATGTACTTGAATCGCATTTGAAGTAACTAGTCGGCCTTGTAAGCGGATTTTGGCGTGCTCTGCATACAGACATACAGCAGAGTGCAGGGGCCGGGTGTTGCCGTGAGCTGAGCATGGCCGAGCTCAAATGCCAGACTCGAAAAAATTCCTCCCTCCCCTCCATGGAAGCATCACACTCTCCTCGTCCGCCCATGGACGTCCAGCCCGCCCCACCGTCCTCTCCGTTCTCTTGCATTTCCCCACACTTCCAGCCGTCCATCGCGGACGCCGGCTGCCGTCAGACTCATCGTCCACCTCCCAGAACTGGACGCACCTCTCCACCGCCACCCTACGGCCAAGTCTGCATACAGCAGAGGGCAGGTGTGGGGTGATTGCCGCGAGCCGAGCATGGCCGAGGATAATCGAGCCGCGGCGCCGGAGGACCCGCCAGTTCTGCCTCCATCGACCGAATCAGATTCTTCCGTCGCCATGGAGACGCCACCTCCACGGCTCCACCACCCTCCCATGGAGACGCCGCCTCCACCACCCACCTGCGGGACCTCCTCTCCGCCGCCTCTTCCGCTCTATCCGCCCTCCCCTCCCCTGCTCCGCCGCCACCACGGCCAAGATCGCCACCGCTCAAATGTCAGTCTCCTCGTCCGCCAGTGGACGCACTTTGAGCCCGCCCCACCGTCCCTTCTCTTCTCTGACGTTTCCCCACACTTCCGGCCGTCCATCGCGCGCGGACGCCGGCCGCGGCCGTACTCCCGTACTGGACGCACCTGGCCACCGCCACTCTACGGCGTCCTCTCCTCGCTTGACCACCCACCCGCCGTGCCGACCCTCTACGCGCGCCTTCGACGCCGGACCCCAGGGTGGTCTGAACTCGCCGCCCCGGGCCCGGAGGCCGCCTGCTCGCCCTTCTCTTTTGCCCGGGAACCACCTACACTCGCCGCCTGCTCGGCCTTCTTTTTTGCCCGGGAAGTAGGCGGCGCCTACACTCGCCGCCCAGGCGGCCGCCTGCTCGTCCTTCTTTTTTGTCGGGGAACCACCTACACTCGCCGCCCCGGCGGCCGCCTGCTCAGCAGGCAGGTTCCATGCCGCCGAGCTGTCGCTCGCTTCAGAGCGCATGACTTCCTGCACCGCAGCCTCAAGCCGGAGATGGTCTTGCTCAGAGGGACGGGCACGTACCTCGCTCTCCGGACGTCCGTGTATCCCGCGGCGGCCGCCACCGATGAATGCCCAGCGCCTCTGCTACCTTGTTCAAGGAAGAGGAACCGCGTGCCGATCCGCGAGACGCCTGCTCCGTGAAACTATGCAGCAGCGGGTGCTCTTTTTGAATTGTTTATTAAGGGGAGGGGCGGAGGCCTCCTCACGCGACCCGCGCATTAATTTTCCTGCCCGGGCAGTGTAATGTTAAATCAGATTAGACATGATATTATTTTAAATATTTTTTATAGCTTTATATAACAAGACATTATCATATGTATATAAATAGTACTACTGAATTAAGATAGTGAATTATATATTACGAAAACAGTTGTTTGTTTATTTCATGACTAAAGCTAATTAAGGTTTTAGCAAATTAAAGTATAAGTGGAAGATAAATAAATATATAACAAATTAAACAATTTTTTGTTTATTTCATGACTAAAGTATAAGTGGGAGATAAATAAATATATAAAACATTAAATTTTTTGCGGCAATGTAACAGATTAATTTAATAAAAATATTATTGGAATAATGATGATTTTCATTCATTTATTGTATATATGTAACATATTCATTGTCGTGCTGCAATATGATTCATTGTATTGTAAAAACATTTATTTGAATAGATCGATTAAAACAGTATTTCTAAAGTCTTAGTCTACCGAGTTTACCCACCGAATTAATTTGGAAATCATCTTTTTCTCGGGTCTAAATAACTTCTTATTTTCCTTTTATTTATGGGTTGCCGAGTATGATTTTGTTAAATCCCCATTCCTTTAACAGACATGTGATGACACACTAATAATTAGTAAAATAAAAATGCACCAATCGAGATAATCTCTCCATATATTTCAGATACAAAAAAAGTGAAAATTTTGGGGTCGCTAAACTTGTCACAGAATTCACTTTGGGCACCATCCTTCAAAATACTCTAATCACAGTCACTGAGGTGTCTAAAGTGTGTTATATACGATCACTCATAGGATTTTGTCTACGTAAATAGCTGATTTGGCATACGATCATGGGCTCGGTCCACTGGGACGGTGCCACTGCTGCGAATACGCACAGATGTAGGGGCAGGGGGGGGGGGGGGTCAGGGGATACCATCTCCCCAATGCTCCCATGATACCATTTCCAAAATTTTCAATTTTAAATGTTTCAAAAAATTTTGAAAAAAAATTGTGGATGTTGACATCGCATGAATGTACAAACCCTAAAAATTTCAGGTCCAAATTCTAAATACACATTGAGAAACAAAAAAGATAAATCTGGATTTGAATAGTGACATTATAACTTTTGTCTTTTTTGACACTATTCATGCTGGATTTGTCTTTTTGTTTCTCAATGTATATTTGGAATTTGGAGCTGAACTTTTTAGGGATTGTACACTCATGTGATCTAAACATCCACAAAATTTTTCAGAATTTTTTTGGAACATTTAAAATTGAATTTTGGAAATGGTATCATGTATCACCTAAGGGATGGTATCATGTGATATTTTCCCGGCAGGGGGGTTGCATAGATGGTAGAGATCAAAACCACGCCACGGTGCAGTCAAACTAGACCAGCTTGGCAGCTTCTCTCCACGCCCTTGTTGCCAAATCCCTAGTTCCCAAATCGTCATCGTCAGCCACTGTCATCGTCGACAACCGCCTTGTCCACCTCACTGTCAGAGCTAAATTCGGCAGATCCTTCGGTAGGGTATCCCGGCTAGGCGACTGGGCTGGGTGGTAACATGAGGCAAGGATTTACCCAGGTTTGGGCTCTCACCTCACTACAAAAAAAAGACACATCCGTGACATTTTGGGCCGAACAAATTTTTTTCTGTCATACATATGACACTTCTATGACGATAATTGTGACAAAACCCGGTATCATCATAGATGTGGTGGGCTCCTACTTCTATGACAAAAAATCATGACAGAAAATGAGCTTTTCGTCCTGAGCGGGCCGGAGACACAGCTGCATGACATTCTTTGGGCCGTCCATGACGGAAAAAACCGTGGTAGAAGCGAGGGGGAGGAAAATTTCGGGGAGTTCCCGGTTACGGTGGGAGGTCGGGGGCCGAGCGATGCGCGTTTCTCTCGTACACGTACGCGCGTGTGTGCGAGACGTTGGCTCTAACTGAACCCGAGCGAGGCGTTGGGCTCTAACTGAACCCGAGCGATTGCATTGCAGGTTACGCGTTACTAAACCAGAGCGATCGATCGATGGCTGTTAACTGAACCCAATCGAGCGATTCCTTCGCTACTACTGCTAACTGAAGCCGATCGATGCTGCCTCTGGATGTACAGTGAGCGTTGCGGGGGGGGGGGGGTTGGGGGGGGGGTTGGATGAATAGTTTCCGGTGGGGGTGGATGAACAGGACCCCGTGGTGTTGCCTCTGGATGAACAGGACCCCGATTGATCGAGCCGGTTGGGGCTGGATGAACAGGACCCCGTGGAGGGCTGGATGAACAGGACCACCCCGTGGAGGGCTGGATGAACAGTAGACGATGGAGGGCTGGTTGAACAGTAGCAGGTGGAGTAGCACGCGGTGGAGGCTGGATGAACAGGAGCCCGTGGATGAACAGTCGCGGGTGGAGGCTGGAGGAGGTCGACGGTGGATGAACAGTAGCTCGTGGAGGCTGGAGGGGGTCGACGGTGGAGATGAACAGTATCCCGTGGAGTCCCGTTTTGCGGTACGTCACACCCCTCCCGATGAACAGGACCTCCATTTCGACCGTAGCGCTCCAACACAAGTCCGTTTCGTCCGTTTTGCGGTACGCCACACCCCTCCTGATCAACAGGACCCCCGTTTCGACCGTAGGAGGTCCGTTTCCTCCGTTTTATGGTACGCCAGACCCATCCCGATGAATAGGATCCCGTTTCGAACGTGGCCGGTCGAACACAAGGCCGTTTCCTCCGTTCTGTGGTACGCTAGGCCTGGTTTCATCGCCTGTTCCGTTTAAGCCCTCCCGATGAACACGACGCATTCTGTTGCCTCCCCATGAACACCACGCATTCCGTTATCTCCCCATGAACACGACGACGATGCTGTTTCTCCGTTCCGACCAAGCAATGTACACGAGCCCTGGTCGTACGTATGCGCGAGTAGGCGTTCGCGACCCCACCCGTATGTACACATACGTGGCCGTATTTTTGGCCACTGTACGTACGTGTACATGCTACGTGCGCGCCTCTACTACGACACGTGCGCGCCTCTACTACGACATGTGCGCGCCTCTACTATGACACGTGCGCGCCTCTACATCGACCAGTATGTACGTACACGTTCGCGACCAGAATGACAACACTACGTACGCTTCGACCAGGTGGGTCCCGACTGTCAGGCACTTCCTTGCCTGTGAAGATGTAGCTGGTGGGTCCCAGCAGTCAGGGGGGCGAAATACGATGGCCCGTCCGGTGGGTCCCGCTGTCAGGTGGAGGAATAATTATTTTGCACGTAATAAGGAGGCACTTCCTTGCTGCGGCCGTGGACCCAGCTGTCAGCCTCTCCACGTACAGTCCACGTCCGATGGAAGCCTTTCCTTGACCACGTTGACCACGCCGCGCCGAGAGCACCAGGGCGGTGGACGACGACGAGGCCTAGGAAGGGGACGACGCAGAGCCGGGGAAGACATGGCAGTGGATGCCCACGCGTAGAGGAGTACGAGGGTTCACTGGTTCGCTGCAGTGTGAGGCTGCCGTCGCCGCAGAATAACAGGGGGTGTGGGTGACTAGAGGGATGGCCTGGCCAACGGTGGGAGTAGTAGGGGGCGATGAGGCCTCCGCCACATCGCAGCCGACCACGGGAGGCAGGAGCACGAGGCACGACCGGCGCTGGTTTGGGCGGCTGGAGCAAGAAGACCAGAGGTTGAAGAAGCACTACGGCCGTTGTATGGACATCATACGGTCACTGGAGCTAGAATCGTGCATATTGACTAAGTTGACAAAGCCCTCCGTCCCCGTCAACTTAGTAGGCCCACAAGTCAGCCTGCCACTATACTGAGTCCTAGCTAACAGGGGGAGTATTCATTTTTTGTGCGTAATAAGGAGGCACTTCCTTGCGTGCGAAGATATAGCTGGTGGGTTCGAGCTGTCAGCGGAGGTAACCTTTTTTTTCACGAAATACAGAGGCCCTTTCGGTGGGTCCCTGATGTCAGGTGGAGGAATCATTATTTTGTGCGTAATAAGGAGGCATTTCCTTGCGTGCAGCCGTTGACCCAACTGTCGGCCTCTCCACGTAAAGTCCACTTCAGATGCATGTCGGTCATTGACCACGTTGACCAGGCCGCGCAGAGAGCACTAGGGCGGTGGACGACGGTGAGACCTAGGAAGGGGACGACACGGAGGCAGGGAAGACTCGGCAGTTGTTTCCCACGTGGAGGGGAGTACGACTGTACGAGGGTTTACTGATTCGTCTGCCGTCGCCGGAGAATAACAACAACTGTGGGTAAGTAGAGGGATGGCTAGGCCAGCGATGGGAGTATGATCGGGCGGTGAGGCCTGCGCGGCAGCACAGCCGGCCGCGAGGAGGAGGGAGCAGGCAGTCCCGCCGGCGCTTGTTTGAGCAGCTGGAGCAGGAAGAGCAGAGATTGAAGAAGCACGACGGCCGTTGGATGGACATCCAACAGTCAGTGCTTGTGCGTCAACCTTTTTTAGGAAAGCCTCAAATATGTGGAAAACATCATACAACCCATCTGCCATTATTTCTAATAATTTACATCCCATTTGCTAATTCTTAAGGTTTTTCTTGGAGCCCGTATTCTTTTTGTTAGCATTACAGCCCATATTGTGGCAACTGTTAAAAAATTATACGAAGTTTTACATATTTTGGTGCGGTCCGAACTGTTTTTAATCCCGAAATTTCGACTCACATTCAAACTGATTTTAAAAATAAATGTATATCAATATAAAATCCAACAAATTCTCCACGCATAAAAATTAATGTAATTTAAAATCTTGAAATGAAAAAAAGATATTTGAAACTAATTGCCGGTTTGATGTGTTTTAAAAATGTACAACCCATTTCTCATTACTGACGGGCCATTTTCTCGGCCAGCCGAATGAAAGCTCTTCCCGTCTTGAAAGAATTGCAACCCAACAGGCCTGACAAAGCGACTTACTTGGCAAATCACAAAAAAACTGGGCTGTGGCCGTGGACCCAGCTGTGAGCCTCTCCACGTACAGTACTCTTCCGATGGAAGTCGTTCTTTGACCACATTGACCACGCCGCGCGGAGAGCACCTCGGCGGTGGACGACGGCGAGGCCTAGGAAGGGGACGACGCGGTAGTGGAAGCCCGCGCGGAGAGGACTACGAGGGTTCACTGGTTCGGCTGCGGTGTGAGGCTGCCATCGCCGCAGGGCCTGGCCAGCGGTGGGAATAGTAGGGGGCGGCGAGGCCTCTGCGGCAGCACAGCCGGCCACGGGAGGCAGGAGCATGCGGCACGACCGGCGCTGCTTTGGGCGGCTAGAGCAAGAAGACCAGAGGTTGAAGAAGCACTACGGCCGTTGGATGGACATTGTACGGTAACTGGAGCTAGAATCGTTCATATTGACTAAGTTGACAAAGCCCTTCATGCTCGTCAACTTAGTAGGCCCACAAGTCAGCCTCCCAGCAAGGTGGGTCCCAGCTAGCCGGGGAAGTATTCATTTTTTTGTGCGTAATAAGGAGGCACTTCCGGTGGGTCTGAGCTGACAGCGTAAGGAACGTTTTTTTTCGCGAAATACGGTGGCCCGTCCGGTGGGTCCCAGCAGTCAGGGGGAAACGATTTTTTTCGCAAAATACTGGTGGCCCGTCTGGTGGGTCCCCGCTGTCAGATGGAGGAATAATTATTTTCCGCATAATATGGAGGCACTTCCTTGCGGCTGCCGTGGACCCAGCTGTCAGCCTCTCCACGTACAGTACTCTTCCGATGGAAGTCGGTCGTTGACCACATTGACCACGCCGCGCCGAGAGCACCATGGCGGTGGACGACGGCGAGGCCTAGGAAGGGGACGACGCGGAGCCGCGCAAGACGCGGCAGTGGATGCCCACGCGGAGAGGAGTATGAGCGTTCACTGGTTCGGCTACGGTGTGAGGCTGCCGTCACCGCAGAATAACAGGGGGTGTGGGTGAGTGGATGGATGGCCTGGCCAGTGGTGGGAGTAGTATGGGGGCGGTGAGGCCTCCGCGGTAGCACAGCCGGCCACGGGAGGCAGGAGCAGGCGGCACGACCGGCGCTGCTTTGGGCGGCTGGAGCAAGAAGACCAGAGGTTGAAGAAGCACTATGGTCGTTGGATGGATATCATACGGTCACTAGATATTGACTAAGTTGACAAAGCTCTCCGTCCCTGTCAACTTAGTAGGCCCACAAGTCAGCCCAACAATATGGTGGGTCCCAGCTAGCAGGGGGTATTCATTTTTTTGGGCGTAATAAGGAGGCACTTCCTTGCGTGCGAAGATATAGCTGGTGGGTCCGACCTGTCAGCGGGGGGAACGTTTTTTTCACGAAATACAGAGGCCCTTCCTGTGGGTCCTAGCTGTCAGGTGGAGGAATCATTATTTTGCGCGTAATAAGGAGGCATTTCCTTGCGTGCGGCCATGGACCCAGCTATCAGCCTCTCCACGTACAGTCCAATTCCGATGGATGTCGTTCATTGACCACGTTGACCAGGCCGCGCCGAGAGCACCAGGGCGGTGGACAACGGCGAGGCCTAGGAAGGGAACGACACGGAGCTAGGGAATACTCGGCAGTTGTTTCCCACGCGGAGGAGTATGAGGGTTTACTGGTTCGTCTGCCATCGCCGGAGAATAACAGTAGGTGTGGGTGAGTAGAGGGATGGCTAGGCCAGTGATGGGAGTACGGTGGGGCCGTGAGGCCTGCGCGGCAGCATAGCCGGCCGCAGGAGGAGGGAGCAGGCAGTCCCGCCAGCGCTTGTTTGAGCGGCTTGAGCATGAAGAGCAGAGATTGAAGAAGCACGACAACCGTTGGATGGACATCCAACAATCACTGCTCTCGTGTGTTGACTAAGTTGACAGGGTGTTGCGTGTGCGTCAACCTTTTTTTTATGAAAGCATACGCGTCAACCTGTAGTAGGCGCACAAGTCAGCCTCAAATCTGTGGAAAACAACATAGAGCCCATCTGCCATTATTTCTAATAATGTACAGCCCATTTGCTAATTTGTAAGAATTTTTTTGGAGCCCATCTTCTTTTTGTTAGCATCACACCCCATATTGTGGCCACGGTTAAAAAGTATACGAAATTTTGCATATTTCCATGCGGTCAACTGTTTTTAATCCAGAAATATCGATTCACATTCAAACTATTTTGAAAAATAATTTATATAAATATAAAATCCAAATAATTGTCCACGCATAAAAATCAATGGAATTTAAGATCTTGTAATGAAAAAAAATTGAAACTAATTCCCGGTTTGATGTGTTTTAAAAATGCACATCCCATTTCTGGGCAAACCGAATGAAACTCTCCTCGTCTTGAAAGATTTGCAGCCCAGTAGGGCCGATAAAGCAAGTAGGCCTTGTTTGGGCATTTCTTTAAAAAAAATAGAACTGGGCTAGCCATTTTCAGCAAGAAAAAAACACAACTTGGCTCATGATGTGGTAAACATAAATAAAACCCTGGCTAGACGGGCCACAGCCCCCGCACAGCCCCGTTGTTACCCTGATCCGTCGCTAAAACTAGTATAAATAACAACTGCTTGTTCCTCGAAAAAAACTGCGTGACTTGCTGGGTCCCTGGTGTCAGCCGCTCGTAGTGTAATTCTCTCGTTTATTGACTACGTTGACAATGGCATGAGCCCCAGATGTCCAACCAATTAGGAGGAACCATATTTTTGGGCTTGTACTATAGAGGCACTTGCTTGCGTACTGCCATGATGCTGGTGGGTCCCTACGGTCATCCTCTCCACGTACAGTCATCTCCTTGTTCCTCTCGGTTGTTGACGACGTTGACAACGCAAGAGGGTGGCGCACCGCGCACGGTGAGCGAACCAAGGCCGCAAGGCGGAGGACGACGGCGAGGCCTCGGACGAAACGAACAGGAGCCGTTGAAGATGCACCTGTCCAGTCGCAGGCGGTGGGGAGTACGAGGGTTGACTGGTTCGGGTGCGGGTGCGTGTTGGGGCTGACGTTGCCGGAGAATAACAGGACGTGTGGGGGAATAGAGGGAGGGACTGGCCAACGTTGGAGGGCACGTACGGTAGGGCGGCGGAGGCGCAGCCAGCCATGGGAGGCGGGAGTAGGCGGAGCCGACGGGGTGGTTTGGTTTGGGCGATTGGAGGAAGAAGAAGACAAGAGATAGAAGATACACGACAGATGTTGGATGTCAATCCAACGGCTGGTAGGCAGAATCGTTTGTTGACTGTCTAGTAAGTCGACACCACCTTGGATAGGCTATTTCCTCACGAGTCCCAAATGTCAAAATCCAAATCTGTCACGGTCATGCAGCCTTTCCTATGAAAATTTATAGCCCATTTGATGTGCTAGTTCGAAATAAGTTTGTGGATGCTGGTGGGGGCTAATCACTTGGCTTCTGTAATGCACAGTGAGCTCAAGCAGCCGGCGAGAGTGATGTTATTTCCATTGGTTTGGATTTGTTACAATATTTCACTCTAAATTAAACGAATGGCAAGCCATTTGCCTTGTTTCAAAGAAAATATGACAGTCACAACCGAGTTGAAAAGGGCAGGAACATCTAACTCCAGCTTACAAACTGTACAAAAGCACGAGGGTTAATTGTTCATCAGGTTTACAAAAAAACCAGATTGAAAAGGGCAACAACATCTAACTCCAGCACTGTTTTCGGCAGTCACAGCCAAATGGATCGGTCAGGTCCATAGAATGAACATCCTGGGTCGTAAAATTTACTGGATTATGACCACAATATGTTGTAAATAGAAGCCCGACACGTTCAGAAGCTCTTTTTCCCACCTGAAACTCCTTTTTTGCTCTTCGACATACCCATCCGTCAAAACCATGCTGCTGATAAACTTAAGCCTGATGGACAATAGTAACCTCGCATTCAGCAGGAAGAATGTGACAAATCTTGTGTTTGCACGGTTGGCTACATATCGTTCTAGCGTTATTGTCTTCAATCGAATCTCATGAGAAGTGAGAAAATCCCGATGCTTACAAATCCACCGATTGGTTATAACTTTCTTACCCCGTCCTGTTGCCTAAATAGACATGAAGATTGAAAACAGTTAAG
Organism: Triticum urartu; assembly: GCF_003073215.2. Lineage (NCBI taxonomy): Eukaryota > Viridiplantae > Streptophyta > Magnoliopsida > Poales > Poaceae > Triticum > Triticum urartu. Next base: position 25,401,813 of record NC_053023.1, read on the forward strand.
GTCTAAAAGAAGAGTGTCGAAAGAGCAATAGCTGAACGGTTAATTCTACTACACTATACGTGGGCTTCCAATGTGCGTGAAATTATCACCTTTATATACAACTTCTCCAGACATGGAAAGCATTGCAGCAAGCCAATAATCTTGTTCAGATCAAAACTATTCATTTGGATATATAAGATCTTAACAGAATCTAGCACCATTGATAGGCCATCCATGGAGAAACTCTTCATTGAGCATAGAACATAATATTAGTACAAAATGTGTACTCCAAGATGATATATAAATTATGCGCAGAAATTTAAAATGCAGCTTATGGTTACAAGTGTAGATGATAATATAAAGTACCTGAAGAACTGTGGAGCCAAACACCATATTGAAATGAGCACAGAGATCATGTATTACACCCAAGGTCTCCAGTTTAGGCGTAGAGAGGACGGTTATTTGCAACAGCAAATAACTAGAATCAATGATCAACCTTTGAAGTGAAGGGGCATCTTGGATGATGAGCTGCCTTCCGTCAAAAGAAATTCCAATTCTTACTTTATTTGGAGACAACCGATTCTAACTGTGAAAACAAGCACCAAGCACTCCAGTGCAGGGCAACTGGAGTGGATGATGCTGTGCAATGAGGCCTCCGATATACGAACCCGCACAAGTGAAAGTTTCTTGAGAAATGGGAGTCGAAGGTTGAGTACCACATCATAGGTGTGAATATGTCAAGCCGTCCATTTTTTCGTACATATTCCATCCTCGTATCATGACTTTGCCTTTCATCAGAGTAATGTTCGTCAGTATCATGCATGAATGAGTTCTGAAGAGCGAATGATATTCCTTTTTCTTGTCGGTATGACCTCACAATGCAAAATCAATAAAGCTGAAGGAAATTGGCAAGGCATTGGATGATGATGGTCCTTCCGAGCAACTGAAACGGAGGTTCTCTACAGATTCTACTCCGCCATCCTCCCAACAATATTCGCAAGACAAAGCAAGGCTAGATAGTCAACGTAGCTGTGTAGATGATGAGCACATCTCCCCTACTCCACCATCACAGGTGCTTGCTCTAACTTGGCACTATTATATGTGGTTGCATGTTGCATATGATGTCTAGCTTATATTGCTTCTAACTTTGTTGAATTGCATCTGCTTACTTTACACATAATGCCTGTGAATATGACATGTGTTCCTGTTTCTACATCAGACTACTATTCTTGCATATCCCGCATCAGTCACTTATGATAAGGCACCTTTAAGTCGCCACTGTGATATTGGTTGTGTCTTGCATATGATTTCTAGCATGTACTACTTCTAATTTGTTGAAACGCCATACAGTTTGAACTTGGCAGAGTGATATTGGTTGCATCTTTCATATGGTGTCTAGCTTGCAGTGCTTCTAATTTGTTGAAATGCCTTCTGCTTAGTTACCACATCATAGGTGTGAATATGTCACACCATCCTGTTTTTCATACATATTCCATCCTCGCATCATGTGTTTGCCTTTCATCCGAGTAGTGTTCGTCAGTATCATGCATGAATGAGTTCTGAAGAGCAAAATCATTACAACTGAAGGAAATTAGTCCGACAGTGGATGATGGTGGTCCTTCGGAGCAACTCAAACAGGGGGTCTCTACAGATTCTACTCCGCCATCCTCCCAACAAGATTCGCAAGACAACACAAGGCTGGACAGTCAACGTAGTTGTGTAGATGATGAGCACATCTCCCCTACTCCACCATCACATGTGCTTGCTCTAACTTGACACTATTATATGTGGTTGCATGTTGCGTATGATGTCTAGCTTGTATTGCTTCTAACTTGAATTGCATCTACTTACTTTACACATAATGCTTGTGAATATGACACGTGTTCCTGTTTCTAGAACATACGTGTACATGATGAGCACATCTCCCCTACTCCATCATCACAGGTGCTTGCTCTTACTTGGAACTGTTATACGTGGTTGCGTTTTCTGTATGATGTCTAGTTTGTACTGCTTCTGATTATGTTGAATTGCATCTGCGTAGCTTACAAATTATACCTGCAATGATCACTTACCCATAAGACGCATTTAACTTGGGACTGTGATGTAGGTTGCATCTTGCATTGTCTTCTAGCTTGTACTACTTCTAATTTCTTGAAATGGCTCTTACGACGAGACACTTTTTACCTGATAGAGTGATATTGGTTGCATGTTCATATGGTGCCTTGCTTTCATTTCTTCTAATTTTGTTGAAATGCCTTCCGCTTACTGTTTTTTCATACATATTCCATCCTCCTATCGTACGTGTGAATATGAAACACTGTATTTTTTTGTATATATTCCATCCTCCTATCCTGCGCTTGCCTTACATCAAAGTAGTGTTCGTCTGTATCATGCATCAACCATTTATGCAGAGCTAATTTTATTCATCTTCTTGTGGTTTTGACTTCATAAGGCAATATCAGAAAATAGGAAGGAAAAGAGTAAGTTAGGGGATGTTGGTGGTCCTCCCCACCGACACAAACAGAGACTCTCTAGATTTGCCACTGCTACTGCTAATGAAGTTGAAGTCCCAAGTCTACATGATGAGTTCATCTCCCGTACTCCACCATCGCAGGTGCTTGCTCTAAGTTGACAGTGTGATAATTGGTTTCATGTTGCATATGTTGTCTAGCCTGTATTTCTTCTATTTTGATTAAATTGCACCTGCTGAGTTTATACATTATACATGTGCATATGACATGGCTTTCTGTGTCTAGAATACACTGCATCTATCTATCATACCATGTTCTTACATCAAAGTACTGCTGTTGTGTATCCTGCATCAGTCACTCATGATTGGACGCTTCTAACATGGCAGTTTGATAGTGGTTGCATCTTGCATTGATTTCTATGTTGTACTGCTTCTAATTTTTCGAATTGCCACTTATGACAAGACACTTTTAACTTGGCAGAGTAATATTGGTTGCATCTTTGATATGGTGTCTAGCTTGCATTACTTCTATTTTCTTGAAAATCCTTCTGCTTAGTTTGCACATCGTAGCTGTGAATATGTCATGCCGTCCTGTTTTTCTTACATATTCCATCCTCATACGGTTGTCTTACATCAAAGTATTGCTTGTCTGTATCATGCACCAATGAGTTCTGAAGAGTGGTTTTATTCTTTTGTGTTGTGGGTACAGCTTGACATGGCAAAGTCAAAAAAGAGCAAGGAAAATAATATAGTAGGGAGTGCTGTTACTCGTCGGGTGAAACGGAAAAGGTTCTGCGTCGAGATTCTGCTGGTACTTATAGTGCAGTGGAAGGTCCAAGTCCACCGGCTAAATCTACAAACACAGTATCACTTGCTCCACCAGCTGCAGCATCCGCTTCAACTGTACCAGCATCTCAACCAGTTACTTGTTCGTTTGCTCCGGAACTGGCCAGTTCCCAAGCTGCCTTCACACCTAACACTACTTCCGAAGCACTGCTGACACAACAGAACTTGGCAAGATCAGATCAACCTCATGAGCATCAACACCAAGACGGTACCTGACCGAGTCAAGTTGCAGTTGCATGCTCCTTTATATGTACTCTCACAGTTTGATGTACACTAACACTTTCCATATTCGTTGTTGAACTAGCACCACGGCACAAGCGGAAACAGACATTAGGGATAATGCTTGACAGATTAACAAAATCTAAAGGAGGAAGAATGGAGATCCATTTTGAGGCAGGTTTAAAAAGGCCACGTAATGCTACAGAGTCAGCCAAGTTAGTATCAGAGGCAGCCGTTGCCGTTAGGTGTCATGCATGTATCCTCCCGACGTGGATCCAGTACAGGAATGAGAAAGACAATAACCAGTTTAAACCTTCCTTGACCATTTATCCGTAAGTAATGTTATTCATCGCAATTAGTAATATTGTCTTGCTCTGTCCCATACTTTCTAGCTTCCTCCTAATAAGACTTACATTCTTTTTTCAACAGATGAGGTTCAAGTTGGATCCAAATGATGATGCAACTATACAAGCATGCACTCATGTTTTTCAGTCTGCTCTGCGACATTATCGGTACCACCTTAGAAAATCTCACTTTGAAGGCAAGGATAACAATGAAATCAACCAAACGTCTCCAGTGGAATATATTACAGATGAAGACTGGACAGCCCTCTTTAAACACTGGTCTGATCCAAAGTATCAGGTAGGCTATATGTATTTGATCAGACCACATATTGAACTTGTATTTATGTATGTGCCTTACAAGTGTATCTTCTTCTAGGCTAACTGTTTGAAGAAAAAAACCAACCGTTCTAAAGTGAAATTCCAATAGACCACAGGATCTCGTAGCTATATTGCACACTGCGAGGCTCTTGTAAATAGCTGCTACTTCCTTCTTTTTGTGCCATATTATCGTTTCTATATTGACTTGTTCCAAATACAGAGGAAATCCCATGCGGACCAAAAAGAACCTGAACCGAATGCAGTGCAAATCTTCAAGGATTGCCACACCAGCAAGATGAAGGGCATGAGCACACCAGTTCAAGCCGCTGTTGTAAGTCCTTACTCCTCCTGCCTTGAACTGATTGGTACTGTGATGTGTTCATTTAACTACTTGGTTTGCAGCCAATGTCAGTTACTCTGTTCACTTTTATTCACAGTTGTCTTAACGTATCATTTCACCTTACATGGTTTAAAAGAGATGAAGGATATTCTTTTAGACTTGATCTGTAATCTAGTTGTTATGTTCACGTGCGCACACAATGATAAAATAGCCTGTTTGTTTTATATCTGTTTGCCCATGATATGAATGATGTCATACTATGTTCATCCTACTTTAAACCATGTCTCTTTATCCCTAGATGTCAACGAATGTGAGGAAATAGACAATACAGTAGGCATGCTACATGTACATATGTTCCGAAAGTGATTTTATTATGTAGTTGGCACTACAATACATGCTAATGTATTACAGTAGTTCACCAAAATAAGTTATGTATAAACGTTTAACCTACTTTGTTTGTTTTTGTCTCATTAGTAACTTATCTGGTACACTAATCTACAAGTTCAAACTTTCAGGAAGCTATGGAACAAATGATTGAACAGCCACAACCACCTGAAGGTGACGAGGCTACTACAGGCACAATGTCACCTCTTGCTGCAGTGCGTCAGTGCAAAAAGAACCTTCCTGCGTAATTCTGGGTTGGTTGTCAAGGTAACCTCGTCCAAATCGCCTACTGAACAAAATCTTCCTGCTAGACAGAGTGATATATCTGTGCTCCAGACACAAGTCCAATCCCTAGTGGACGTTGTTTCGGAAACAAGAATAGTGGTTGAGAAATGTCTTCAAGATATGAATGGTTTTGAAACCAGACTATCAGACATTAGCTTCGTTGCTCAAGAGCAATGGCGGAAAAAGGTGGAGATCGTGCTGCTCCATCAGATTCTACAGCCTGAAACATTAGCACTCAGGTCAAATGATATGTGCTTCTATACATCTGATGGTGCTTTTATCTGGAAGGACTGTAAACTTTATGCCAACAGGCCTTTTGTTGTATGGTTGGAATTTATTTTGTTGTGATACAACATTTATGATGTTGCCTCAGGCTGCAGTAATTATGATGCTATTTTTGTATAGTGTAGGTTTATCTTAGTAATGTATTCGGCCTAAAGTTTCGTAGGAGCCAAACATGCCAACATTCGTCGGGCCCATTCCAATTGGGATAAAAACTACCGTGGGCCGAAATTGGCATGTAGCCCACTAAAAATATCTAGGCCTAAATCAGCATAAGCTTTCATATTTTTCTGGTAGGCCTGTGCCCATAGTGGGCCTTTAACAGGCCTAAACATAATTTGGGCCCTCAGTAAAAATAGGCCATTTACAGGTGTAAATATCTCGAGCCCATAAAATACATGGGCCTTTAATAGACCGAAAGTGAGATTGGGCCCTGATTGTGCCAAATAACCCACTGGACTTTAACAGGCCGAAATTCGGACGGGCCATAAATGCGCCGACCTAATACACAGGCCTTTAACAGGCCGGAACTTCGGTCGGGCTAGATTATCGTCATTTTTATATGGGATGTTAATGGGCCCGATATGACGTTGGACCACATATGGCCCATGGTTTACGTGCGGCGTTAACAGGCCGAAAATGACAACAGGCCGAAAGTGGCCCAAAGCTATAGTGGGCCTCTAACAGGCCGAATGTCAGACGTGGCCGAATATGACCCAAATCCTTCACGGTCGTTTATGGGCCGAAAGTTTTGATGGCCTGTAAATGGGCCCAAATGAAGCTGGACCTTTAACAGGCCGGAAATACACCGGGCCGTAATTCGGCCCAATTACTTAGCGGACTGTTAACGGGCCAGAAGTGACCATGGGCCGCATTGATGACAAGTTTAGGACATGCCGTTGACGGGCCGATTTGACAGAGAATGTTGGGCCTTTAGCTGGGCCGACCCATTATGGTCGGCAGAATCTAGTGGGCCTTTAGCTAGGCCGGCCCATTGTGGTCCGCAAAATCTTGTGGGTCTTTAGCTGGGCCGGCCCATTATGGTCTGCAAAATCGTGTGGGCCTTTAGCTGGGCCGGCCCATTATGGTCCGCTAAATTTTGTGGGCATTTAGCTGGTTCGGTCCATTATGGTCTGCTAAATCTTTTGGGCCTTCGGCTGGGCCGGCCCTTTTACTCTTTGTGGGCCACTTTTGGGCCGGTCCACGTGTCAACATATCATAGGCCCATCTCGACCGTTGGAGGAGTGACACCTGTGCCAACGCGGAGCTGACGCGTGGATCCGTCAGCCAATGAGAATTTTACACGTGGAAAATCGGCATTTGTCGTGGCTGTTAATGGGTTATCAGATCCAAAATCCGACCCGATAGCTTAACGGCATTCGTTACGGTGGATGCCACGTGTCGGTCACCCTTGACGAAAGCACTTCTGTGACACGCGATTTATCGTCATGGAAGTGGACACTTCCGTGATGATAATTTTGGCAATGTCATGGAACACTTCTATGACCGCACAGGTATGACTATCTTGATTCTGTCATAAATTTGTCATGGATGTACATGCATGAAAGAAAACGCGACCTACAGTGACAAACACGTATCATCATGGAAGTGTATTTTCTTTGTAGTTCCTACTCCTGCTTGTGTATATTGCGAGAGAAGGTGTACAAAGTACATCTGAATACAAGGGACTATATGTATGCTATCAAGGGATTATATGTTGGAAATATGCCTTAGAGGTAATAATAAATTGGTTATTATCATATTTCCTTTTTCATGACAATCGTTTATTATCCATGCTAGAATTGTATTGATCGCAAACTCAAATACATGTGTGGATACATAAACAATAAGATGTCCCTAGTCAGCCTCTACCGGACTAGCTCGTTGATCAAAGATGGCTATGGTTTCCTAGTCATGGACATGAGTTGTCATTTGATAACGAGGTCACATCATTAGGAGAATGATGTGACGGACAAGACCCAAGCTATAAACATAGCATATGGTCGTATCAAGTTTATTGCTATCGATTTACGCATGTCAAGTATATGTTCCTATGGCCATGAGATCATGCAACTCACTGACACCGGAGGAGTACATTGTGTGTACCAAACATCGCAACATAACTGGGTGACTATAAATGTGCTCTACAGGTATCTACGAGGGTGTCTGTTGAGTTGGCATGGATCAAGACTGGGATTTGTCACTCCGTATGACGGAGAGGTATCTCAGGGCCCACTCGGTAATACAGTATCACAATGAGCTTGCAAGCAATGTGACTAATGAGTTAGCCACAGGATCTTGTATTATGCAACGAGTAAAGGGACTTGCCGGTAATGAGATTGAACTAGGTATGGAGATACCGACGATCAAATCTCGGGCAAGTAACATACCGATAGACAAAGGGAACTGCATACGGGATTAGCTGAATCATTGACATCGAGGTTCGACCGATAAGATCTTCGTAGAATATGTAGGAACCAATATGGGCATGCATATCCCGCTATTGGTTATTGACCGTAGAGGTGACTCGGTCATGTTAGCAAAGTTCTTGAACCTGAAAGGTCTACACACTTAACATTTGGTGACGATATAAGTATAGTTGAGTTGTTATGGTGGTTACCGAAGGTTGTTCAGAGTCATGGATGAGATTCCAGATGAAGAGAAACTCCAGAAGGGTCCGCAGGTGAAGATTGATATATTGGATGAAGGGTAGTGGAGTCCAGAATTGTTCCGTGGGTACCGGGTGATGACCAACGTCACCGAAAGGGGTTTTGGGGGGCCCCGACAAGTGTTGGGGGGGGCCCATGGGCCAAGGGGAGGGGGCAAACCAGCCCACTAAGGGGTTGAGCGCCCCCCGTCACCCCATCTCACATAACCAGGAGGGTTGGGGGTGCCCCTCTAGGGTTCCCTCCACCCGGCTTTGGGGGGGGGGGGCAAGTCACCCTAGGGGAGATCTCATCTGCCCTGGCCGCCCCCTCGGGGTAAACCCTAGGGGCACCACCCCCTCCTCCCTTCCCCTATATAGAGAGAGGTAGAGATAGGGTAGCCGACCCCTTGAGCACATCTCTACGCCACGGCGCTACCTCTCCTCTCCCTCGGATCCCTCTTCCTCTCCCTAGTTCTTAGTGAAGCTTTGCTGAGATTCCGCCACCAGCACCGCCATCACGCCATCGTGCTGCCAGAGGACTCGGGCTACTACTTCACCATCACTCGCTGGATCAAGGAGGTGAAGGCGTCATCAAGCCATACGTGTGTTGAACGCGGAGGTGCTATCCGTTCGGCACTTGGATTGAGAGTTCGCGGGACAGATCGTGATTGGATCGCGAAGACGTTCGACTACATCAACCGCGTTTCTTAACGCTTCCTCTTAGCTACCTACAAGGGTATGTAGATCCAATCTCTCCTCTCGTAGATGGTCATCTCCTAGATTGGATCTTGGTGAACGTAGGAATTTTTTTGTTTCCCATGCAACGATTCCCAACACTATATGTATGCTACCGACGAGCCTGGTCCCCGTCTTATATAATATACGGGGGGTCCTAGGGTTACTAACCAGAATCGGCTACGCCAGTGGAGGTAGAGTCATCGATGGCTCCGGTATCTTCGGCTTGAACGTCAAGTCTTTCGGAGTCTTTGTATAATGCGTCATGTGCTGCCCCATGTGGCTCAACACGAAATTGACCAAGGGGTCCTCAGACTGGCCCACCAGGTCAAGAACAGGCATGGTGAACGACCCCTGGGACGGGACATCGTCAGTAGCCCCTGAACCTGTTGTCAAGTCTTGGTCGCGCCTCGATCATCTCTGACCTGCACATCGCCTTCGGCCGCCAAGCTTGAAACTGGTTCATAGAAGCTTCCCCACAACATGTATGTGCAGTTAACCTCTAATTGTCGGGCTACCTCCAAAGAGGTGTAAGGGCCAGTTCTTTTGGTGGCTTATAGAATAAGGTGTCTCATACCCAGCTTATTCTAGAAGCCCAACCAAATTATTTTAGAAGCATTCGAGAAGCCCAACCAATTTTTTAGAAGCATAGTTCTAAAACAAAATTTGGTTAGGCTTCTAGAATAAGCTGGGTAGGGACAGCTTATTCTGGAAGCCCGAAAAGGCCATCAAAAAACTAGCCCTAAACCACCTGGTATTGAATTGTCGAAGGACATAACCGACCCGCACCGAAAAATATTTCCCCGTGCAGCTAGCTCTTCGTGGGAGGAATTCCCGCGTTGTGCCTCCAAAAGTCGTCCTGTTTGGTCCTGTCAGACCAAATTGGGCTCATTGATGACCCACAAGTATAGGGGATTGATACATCTCCATCGTATCTACTTTTCCAAACACTTTTGCCCTAGTTTTAGACTCTAACTTGCATGATTTGAATGGAACTAACCCGGACTGACGCTGTTTTTAGCAGAATTGCTATGGTGTTATTTATGTGCAGAAACAAAAGTTCTTGGAATGACCTAAAACTTCACGGAACATCTATTCGGAAATAATAAAAAATCCTTGCAAAAGATGAAGACCAGGGGGCCCACCACCTGTCCACGAGGGTGGGGGGCACGCCTGCCCCCTAGGGCGCACCCCCTACCTCGTGGGCCCCCTGGAGCTCCTCCGACCTCAACTCCAACTCTATATATTTGCTTTCAGTGAGAAAAAAATCAGAGAGAAGAATTCATCACGTTTTACAATACGGAGCCGCCGCCAAGCCTTAATACCTCTCGGGAGGGCTGATCTCGAGTCCGTTCGGGGCTCCGAACAGGGGAATCCGTCACCATCGTCATCATCAACCAGCCTCCATCACCAATTTCATGATGCTCACCTCCGTGTGTGAGTAATTCCATCATAGACTTGCTGGACGGTGATGGGTTGGATGAGATTTATCATGTAATCGAGTTAGTTTTGTTAGGGTTTGATCCCTAGTATCCACTATGTTCTGAGATTGATGTTGCTATGACTTTGCTATGCTTAATGCTTGTCACTAGGGCCCGAGTGCCATGATTTCAGATCTGAACCTATTATGTTTTCATCAATATATGAGAGTTCTTGATCCTATCGTGCAAGTCTATAGTCACCTATTATGTGTTATGATCCGTTAACCTCGAAGTGACAATAATTGGGATACTTACCGGTGATGACCATAGTTTGAGGAGTTCATGTATTCACTATGTGCTAATGCTTTGTTCCGATACTCTATTAAAAGGAGGCCTTAATATCCCTTACTTTCCATTAGGACCCCACTGCCACGAGAGGGTAGGACAAAAGATGTCATGCAAGTTCTTTTGCATAAGCATGTATGACTATATTCGGAATACATGCCTACATTACATTGATGAATTGGAGCTAGTTCTGTGTCACCCTATGTTATGATTGTTACATGATAAACCGCATCCGGCATAATTCTCCATCACCGATCCATTGCCTACGATCTTTCCATATATTGTTGTTCGCTTATTTACTTTTCCATTGCTATTGCTACATCGCTACAAAATACCAAAAACATTACTTTTGCTACCGTTACCTTTTGCTACCGTTACCACTACTATCATATTACTTTGCTACTAAATACTTTGCTGCATATATTAAGTTTCCAGGTGTGGTTGAATTGACAACTCAACTGCTAATACTTGAGAATATTCTTTGGCTCCCCTTGTGTCGAATCAATAAATTTGGGTTGAATACTCTACCCTCGAAAACTGTTGCGATCCCCTATACTTGTGGGTTATCAAGACTATTTTCTGGCGCCGTTGCCAGGGAGCATAGCTCTATTCTTTGAGTCACTTGGGATTTATATCTGCTTATCATTAGGAAGAACTTGAGAGATCCAAAAACCAAGATTTATCCCTCAACTACGAGGGGAGGTAAGGAACTGCCATCTAGCTCTGCACTTGATTCACCTTCTGTTTTGAGTAAGCTTGCGACACCTACACATGCTTCTGCTATTCGTTCTGATATGTCACATGTTATTGATGATGCCACTTCTGCTATGCATGATACTTATAATGAAACTACTTCTATGCTTGATTCTACTGTGCCACTTGGTGAATTTCTTGATGAACAACTTGCTAGGGTTAGAGAGAATGAAAATATTGAATCTGATAATATTAATGAAAGTGATGATGAAGACTTGCCCGTTATTCCTAAGGGTTATGTTTTTGATAAAGAAGCTTCTTTAGCTATTTTAGCTTGCAAAGATAATTATGAACTTAAGAGGTTATTAGCTAAATGGAATAAGCAATCTCTAAATGCTAGGATGAAACCTGACCCTGCTTTTGCTACTTCACCTATCTTTGTTACTGATAAGGATTATGAATTCTCTGTTGATCCTGATATAATTACTTTGGTTGAATCTGATCCTTTTCATGGCTATGAATCTGAAACTGTTGTGGCACATCTTACTAAATTAAATGATATAGCCACCCTGTTCACTAATGATGAGAGAACTCGTTACTTTTATATCCTTAAAATATTTCCGTTCTCATTAAAGGGTGATGCTAAGATATGGTTTAATTCTCTTGATCCTGGTTGTGTGCGTAGTCCCCAGGATATGATTTATTACTTCTCTGCTAAATATTTCCCAGCTCATAAGAAACAAGCTGCTTTAAGGGATATATATAATTTTGTGCAAATTGAAGAAGAGAGTCTCCCACAAGCTTGGGGGAGGCTTCTCCAATTACTTAATGCTTTGCCTGATCACCCTCTTAAGAAAAATGAAATACTTGATATCTTTTATAATGGACTAACCGATGCCTCCAGAGATTACCTGGATAGTTGTGCTGGTTCTGTTTTCAGGGAAAGAACGGCGGATGAAGCTGAAATTCTATTGAATAATATGTTGACAAATGAAAATAATTGGACACTTCCTGAACCAACTCCTGAGCCTATTCCTAAACCAACTCCGAAGAAGAGGGGTGTTCTATTTCTCAGTCCTGAAGATATGCAAGAGGCAAAGAAATCTATGAAAGAAAAAGGTATTAAAGCTGAAGATGTTAAGAATTTACCTCCTATTGAAGAAATACACGGTCTTAATTTACCGCCTGTTGAAGAAACATATGACCTTAATCCATCTCCTATTGAAGAAACTCATGGTCCTGATAACCCGACACAGGTAGTAAAGGTAAATTCTCTCTATAGATATGATAAAGCTAAAATCCCGTTTACTAAATTTGCTAGCCCATGCTTAGATGAGTTTGATAAATTTATGGTTAAGCAAGAAGATTTTAATGCTTATTTTGGTAGACAATTGAAATACAATTCAGATATGCTTGAACACTTGGGTAATTATATGACTAATGTCAAAGGTGAACTTAAACTTATTAGTAAACATGCTTCTATGGTTACCACTCAAGTAGAACAAGTACTTAAAGCTCAAAATGATTTTCTCAATGAATTGAATAGTAAGAATAATGATAACGTTGTTAGAGTTATGACTAGAGGTGGTAGAATGACTCAGGAACCTTTGTATCCTGAAGGCTATCCTAAGAGAATTGAGCAAGATTCTCAGAGAAATAATGTGGATGCACCTAGTCCTTCTAATAGGAAGAAAAAGAAAAATGATAGGACTTTGCATGCTTCTAGTGAACCTATTACTGAAACACCTGAGAATCCAAATGATATTTCTATCTTTGATGCTGAAAGACAATCTGGTAATGAACCTGAAACTAGTGATAATGTTAATGATAATGTTCATGATGATGCTCAACCTAGTAATGATAATGATATAGAAATTGAACCTGCTGTTGATCTTGATAACCCACAATCAAAGAATCAACGTTATGATAAGAAAGACTTTGTTGCTAGGAAACACGGTAAGGAAAGAGAGCCTTGGGTTTAGAAACCCATGCCTTTTCCTCCCAAACCATCCAAGAAAAAAGATGATGAGGATTTTGAGCGCTTTGCTGAAATGATCAGACCTATCTTTTTGCATATGCGATTAACTGATATGCTCGAAATGAATCCTTATGCTAAGTATATGAAAGATATTGTTACAAATAAAAGAAAGATACCGGAAGCTGAAATTTCCACCATGCTTTCTAATTATAATTTTAAGGGTGGAATGCCAAAGAAACTTGGAGATCCCGGTGTACCAACTATACCATGCTCCATTAAAAGAAACTATGTTAAAACTACTTTATGTGATCTTGGAGCCGGTGTTAGTGTTATGCCTCTCTCTTTATATCATAGACTTGATTTGAATAAGTTGACACCTACTGAAATATCTTTGCAAATGGCTGATAAATCAACTGCTATACCTGTCGGTATTTGTGAGGATGTGCCTGTTGTGGTTGCAAACGTTACTATTTTAACGAACTTTGTTATTCTTGATATTCCCGAGGACGATAGTATGTCTATTATTCTTGGAAGACCCTTTTTGAATACTGCAGGGGCTGTTATTGATTGCACTAAAGGCAATGTCACTTTTCATTTTAATGGTAATGAGCATACGGTACACTTTCCGAGGAAACAACCTCAAGTTCATAGTATCAACTCTATTGGAAAAATTCCATCGATTATATTTGGAGGTTTTGAATTTCCTCTTCCTATTGTCAAGAAGAAATATGATATTCTTATTATTGGGGATGTGCATATCCCCGTTGAGGTAACATAGTGTTATTCGAAATTTCTCCGGTTCCATGTTATTCGGAATGAGTTCGTTAACAAGACTTGATCAACCTTGTTAGTGGATTCCTTTTGATGATCCTAATGATATGCCTTTGTCTACTTTGATTGAGAATAATAATGAATCTATGGATGTGAATTTTGTTGGTAGTAATAATTTTGGTAACAACGCGTGTAGATGAAACTTTAATCCTAGGCCTTATCCTAGTAATTCCTCTAATAATTATGGTAATTCCTACAACAATTCTTATGGAAATTATAATAAGATGCCCTCTGATTTTGAATCTAATATTAAAGAATTTATTACTTCGCAAAAGAGTTTCAATGCTTTGCTTGAAGAGAAATTGCTTAAAGTTGATGATTTGGCTAGGAACGTTGATAGAATTTCTCTTGATGTTGATTCTT
>NC_053023.1:25417292-25433017 GCF_003073215.2 Triticum urartu
GTGGTTTTAAAATCTCAACATGGCAAGAAAAATATACTACTAGTAATACTCGCGCATCTTGTGGGCAACATTAAAGCACTCGTCTGCCATGTTAGAGCATCTCCAACAGAATCGCAACGCGGCGCTTTAAAAATCTCAACATGCTATCTCTACTCTCTTCTCTACTGTTATATTTATTTAATATATATTATCTCTACTTCCTTTACTGTCTACTTTTTTCTCTATACTTTTTTTTTGCAATATAGGCCGTCCGATTTATATCTGACAGATAGGAAGGAAACAAATGGGAATTTTGCAAAAAGATACCCATACCCCTCTCCAGATTTGCAAATAAGGCCTTCCCTCGTTCATCCTTTTCTCCCACAAGATAAACTACTCATACAAATGCATCTTGATGCGTGCAACGCATGGGCATCTTGCTAGTTCTAAAAACCTTTCCATCATTTGCCACACTACTGGTTGCAGATGAAAAACCTACCCAAGCACAGCGCGATACAGGAGCGACGCACAATTACAAGCTGATATTCTGTTGGACAATGGAGGCTATAACCAATTACTTTTACGGGAACAATAGCACCCAGGAAATTTGAAGGGTAGGTATGAACAAAATTGGAACTGCACATGTACTGCTAAGTGATTCAATACACACATTACCAATCGAGGAGGAGAACGATGGTCGCGGCGGCCTCTGTGAGTCATGGTCGGCAACGGGAGTCAGTTCATTGTCCACGACGGTGGTACTTCTGCGCTTGGCGTCGGCTTCCGGGAAGCAGATCCGAGACCGTGGAAGACGATGCCGGGGAAGAGGCTCCGTGTACGACGACGATGGACCGGCTCCAGTGCGGCGTACGAGGTCGTCGATGAGGCAGATGCGCTGCGGTGGACGAGTGCGCCGATGTAAAGGGGAGGAGCACGAAGGCTGCGGTGCCGTGGAGAAGTCTATTTTGCGGTGGGGATAGAAATTGGGGAGTATTCAGGTGTACTACTCTGGGTGCCGGGGTGGGGTTGGCTGGGTAGGGTGAACCTGAAGTTACGAAAACAGCCCCCTACCAAGCGTCATCCGTAGGCCTGTTCCGAAGGCTATGATGGTAACTTCCCACTGCTCGAATCAGGGTCGCGGGAGATTTTCCCGCCGACCTCAAAATTTTGTGACACTGGACTCCCCGTGTGGCGTGTTGAGTGATTCGGCTAAGCAACTAGCGAGTAGTAGTAGTAAACTCTGCATATTAGGTTTGACCGAAGTCAAACTTCCTAAAGTTTGACCAAGTTTATAGAAAAATATAAACATTTACCATAACAAATATGTATGATGTGAAAGTACATTCAATAATGAATCTAATGGTATTTATTTGTTATTGTATATGTTAATATTTTTTGTTATAAGCTTTCTGAGAGTTTACAAAACTTGACTTTGACCAATGCTAATACGCGGACTTAAATAAAAACGGAGGGAGTACACATTTGTTTTCTTAGTTTGTAGTGAACTAATCATTTGTTGAAATTGTGAAATAAATATATTAGGCTATTGACTTCGAATGTAATGGTCTATACAATTCAATAGTTACAATCATTGTCGAATCCCAAGATGTATACAAGGTCTATAGTACTTCACAACATGCTCAAACTCACATAATCCCAGTCAAATGAGAATCTAAATGCATTTCATAGTTATTACTTTGTAGGATGCAACAAGAAACAACCATAACTCTACATCAGCCATTATAGAAGCAACATTTTGACATATCCCAATGTGTGAATGAAACGTGCAGAGAGAGCTTTTGAAGATGGAGCAGATAGGGCGGGAAAGATTGTATGTATGTGGACGAGAGAGTAGGAGACAAACCTAACGAGACAGAGAGAGATAGAGAGAGAAAGAGAGAGGAAGAAGTTAGGTCTGTGAGAAAGATGGATACATGTAATATACATGAGATGCGTGTGCATCTGGATTCTGTATACGTGGAAGGAGAAGAGACAACATGTTTGATGAGAGAGCTGGAAAAACATGGACGAGAGGGGAAGGATCTCGTGGGTTGAGGGATTGACAATTTTGTGCGGGGGAGAGGAGGGATTGGTAATTTTGTGCAAGAGAGAGAGAGGGTGGGGGAGGAGTCAGTCAGTCGTCACATCACCCTGCTTCCAAATGACCCCGCATTCTCTAGCGCGGTGTGGTCGCCGTCTTCGATCTGCTCGAATGCCCTCTTTGAAGATTGAGGTGTTGTGTATGTTGGGGTGCAAAGAAGCACAAGCGAGAGTGGTCGCCGTATAACCTTGGATGGGGATGAATTGTGTGCTCGGGAGTGTGTGTGTGTTGTGCTGTTGGTCTCTCTCTCTCTCTGTGTGTGTGTGTCAAATATTGAGAGAAAACAAACCTAAGGAGAGGAAATGGTATTCAGCGAAGAAGATTGTTGCGGCTTTGAGGTAGGCAGGGCCGGGTTGAGGGTGTCAAATGTGCGTGTTGATGCATGTGTTGCATGCGACCCGTGCGGGGGACGGACGATCGAGAGAGATTGTTGTTGTGTTACGGATGCTCCTCCTCTGTCTCTCTCTCTCCCTCTCTCTCTCTCTCTCCACACACATACAAGTATCTAGAAGACCTTCTCTCATGTATACACAACGTATCGGCATCTGTCTATGTCTCACTCATGCATGATCATTTGCACATTCACACCTCTTATGTCTGTATCACACGCACACCGTCTCCACATTTCCTCCGCCACAACACACATATGGACACATACACACGTTCTCTCTCAGTCACACACACAAAATCAGTATTAAAAAAACTAGGGCGCACCTAAAACGTCCAAATCCAAATAAACACGATTGGAGCTAAATTCAAATATATGGAAATATTGCAGCGTCAAGAACTTTCACAGGAAAAAAGTTGAGTAATATTCGAGGATTGTTTTCACACACACAAAAAGGTTCCAGTGGATGTCCTTCGAGCGCGACACGGTGATGCACCGTTCGGATCGAACCGCGCGGCCGCGGTTCACGTGCTTGCACAGGATTCCGTATCGTGGCTATTGGGTACCAACTAATAAAAGCGCTGCCTAAGTCTAATGTTTACGTGTACTAGTACGGTTTTCTTTTAAGTTTGACCAACCTTATATATAAAACTAAAGTAAGCTCCCACACACGCGCACTCATCAATATGCCGTCGCCGCCGTTGCGCATGCCGCGCCGCCTGCTCCGGCCAACAATTTCTCGCCCATCACCGCCGTGTCGCCGCCATCCCTGTGCCATGAAGCCGAAGGCTCGCCCGCTCACGTCGTCTGTAGTCCCTCCTCGCGATGCCGCTGCACTGCCAAGCATGCGAGCAGCTGGTGGAGCCGCGTCTATAAACGCAGCGTACGAAGAGGAGGACGAGCGCGTGCTCTAGCACGCCGGCGAGGAGGAACTAGCGTGTCATTGTCGTCTCCGCCCACGCGGAGGAGGCGCGCATGGTGGCTGTCACGGCGGAAGCTGGTCGCGCGCGCGGCGAGCCCGCAAACTGGGTGCGGACGCGGAATCTACCTTCGAGACCTTGAATGCCACATGGATCCTACAATCTGAAGGTGCAATTTGGGCCAGTCGACTCATGTGAGCCGTTTGATGCAACATGGATGGCTAGAAGGGCTTCTTCCACCTCTTCTGACGTGTTCTTCCTTCGCTCCGTCGAACTTCTTTCACAAATCGACTGACCCAAATTATACTACTAGTACGAAACGTATTAAGTACAGTAGGAACACGAAGATACGAGCAGTAGTACCAACTGCAAGAAGAACAGTAGTAAGACATAGTACTAGTACTACTGTACGTACTAAAGAGTTCAAATAACGAGAAAGAACATAAACATAGTTCTGCTGGGGCCTCAGCACAACACACCCTTGAAAATAAACTAAGCAACTAGTCCGCTTGACACTGCAGTAGAACCAGCATGAGCGACGGCACTGCCACCTACTCGGAGTCCGAGTCCACGTCCTCGACTTCGTCCTCGTCCCTCTTCTCTTCGCCGACGCTTCTTTGCTTGAACCGGACACTGGGCTCTGCTTCTTCATCCAACCCTTGTAGATATTTAAACAAAGGTAGGCATCCATTGCTGCGTACAGGATGTGATCTTCATCTAATGTCTTCGACTCCCATGCATGATGAAACTCGTGATGAGGTTTCTTCAGTTTAGCGTACGAAGGATCAATCATGGCTGCTGCCAGGGTCAGCATTGAAGGTTGAGAGGAGGACACCAGGCTTGCCTTCTGGAGATCGAAGGGCTGGCCTACAACGAGACCTATCCGACGCAGGACATCCCTGTCGTTCTTAAAGCCTACAGTAACGAATTTCACTCTTTTGTCCTTGAGGAAGTTCTTAAAATCCTGGCACTCAACGTCGGCATGGCATATGTGGTAGACCAAGCAAACGTTATGTACGCAAACCTGGATCACGGCGGGCTTCTTCCTCTCTTCGTCCTTTAGATCCTTCTCTCGTCCCAGGACTGTGGTGTACTCAACATCTAGCCCAGCGACCCACTCATCCGTTGAACTGTTGAACATGCGTAGGAAGCGAGCAAGCCATGCTTTCACCGTCTCGGATCCACGTGTGTAGATGACGATGAACTGATCGCCGGTGATGGCTCTAACCTGGTACTCAGCGGCGACCATGGAGATTTGGGAGGCCATGGATTTTGGAGGAGGGTTAGGAGAAGTTGAACTGTTGTACCCCGCAAAAAAAGGGAGCGAACTAATGTGAAAGGACGGGACGACTGGGAGCGAACTGTTGTAAGGTAGAAGACGGGGACGAGTAGGGCGTGCGAACGGCATGGGGTTGCTGGCTTGCCCGGTGGATAAACGGCTGCAAGCCCCCAAAGAGTTCTCGAGAACTATGCGGGACCCACTAGATGTCATGTCTACTAGACCCATATCGTAGGCCTGACGGTATAGCTTCTGCCTGTTCGCACGCCATGCCGGCGCATGGATGTAACTTCACTTAATTCCGTCAAACGTCGCGCCTCCCACGACCTTCGCCTCCCTCGCGCGGTCGCGCCCTTTGAGACTTCGACCGGCTATAAATGAGCAATTTTTTTGCCTTTTTTTAGACAAGCAATTTTTTTGCCTACTCCGCATGCATGATACTCCCTCTGGTCCTTTTTACTCCCGTCAACCGTTTGCAAAGTGTTTGACCAAATTTATACTTTTTTTGAACACCACCTTATATTAATTAACCAGCCACACCAGTACACTCATTCGATACAATATTCACCACACAGGGCGGTACGTTATTTACAAGAATACCATCTAATCTATTGTCAAAGCTATACTTAGCGATTAAGTGTGCCACCTTATTGGCCGAACGGCTAATCTTTGACAATTGAAGATTGTTGATCAACTTCGAGATGCTCAACGCTTTCATCTTCAGGTCACGCATAGCAGACCTGTCATAGTCCCCCGATGCAAGAGACGCTACCACAAAAGCGCAATCAGTCTCTAAAATTACAGGATTATGAAGAGAAATACCTATGTAGAGACCGGCAATGCAAGCCCTAAGCTCCGCTTCCTCCACGCTTTGACAGGCATCAATGAAATCCCACGACCAAATTTATACTAAAAATATCAATATCTACAATACTGATTATAATGAGTATAAGAACTACGTTTTATAATGAGTGTAAAAATATTGATTTGACATTGTGAATGTTGACACATTTTTCTATAAGTCTGGTGAAAGTAGAGGTACATTGACTTCAGACAAAACTTAAATGCACAATGCAGACTAGTTCCTCCGTCCAGGTGCGTGCCATGTCCTATCTTGTCATCACAACAAGGTTAGCTATTAGAGTACCACTACCTCCCTTCTAGTTTAAAGGGCTCGATTCAAAAATTTCACCTACTCTTAGCAAGATAGTAGAGGCGGTGGAATAGTTTTTGAAGTCTGCAAAAGTACTCAACTAGTGCTGTCGTTCTTCACAAAAAAATGTGTTTACCAATGCATGCATGAACACTAGTTACTCTAACCCCCCTCTCTTCTTTAATTCTTTGCCACATCAGCATGTTTGCTATTCCCGTGTGCATGATACCAGCTAAGATACCACCATTATGGCCAGCCTTAATCATCGCATGCAATAATTTAGTGCACCTTGAAATATGAACATGTGTGGGGCGTGTATGTTTTTAATGACTTGAGACTATACCTAGCCCGGCATGCAAGATGACTTATTATGCACCGTTCCCCATACCTGCAGGAAGCCCGTTCGTCTCCAAATCTTTTCCTCTCCATGTGTGGAAACAATATGCCTGCCAAACTCTCCTTCTCCCTCCGGCGGTCCCACCACTCCACCCCGTGTGAAAAAATCTGCATGCATGACTCTCCTCCCCCCACGCTCGTCCAATCCGTTGTGACCAGCAATATTTCCACCCCTTCGCTCCCCCGTAATTTACTCCAACAAATATGCCCACGTAGCTGTTACTTAACTGCAGGTGCATTGGTCACTGACATATGGGCCCAACAGGGGTCTGGCCCACATGTCAGTGACGCAACTGGACCTGCAGTTAAGTCAGTGCAGCTCAGTCCATATCTTACGTAGGTGTGCCATTGCTCGCTATAAATTGCGCCTCCCACGACATCGCTATCTCCTCCCCCTCACGTTCACGTTCATCGCTATCTCCTCCCCCTCCCTCTCACGTCGACCACCATGGCATCGCCCCTCCCAAGCCCTAGGAGCCCCTCGCTGCACCGCGGGATGGTCACGCGTCGCCGTTCCGTTCCTCGCCGCCACTAGTCGAGGAGGACGCGTCGGTGTTCCGCTCCTCGCGCTACGCTACGCGTCGCGCATTCCGTTCCTCGCCGCCACTAGTCGAGGAGGACGCGTCGGCGTTCCGCTCCTCGCCGTGACGCGACGCATCGCCGTTCCGTTCCTCGCCGCCACTAGTCGAGGAGGACGCATCGGCGTTCCGCTCCTCGCCGCGACGCGTCGAGGTGGACGCGTCGGCGTTCCCAATCTCGCCAGCACGCGCGCCGAAGGACGCGTCGGCTCCCCGCTACGAGGAGAACGCCACACCGCCCGCCGAGCCCCCCCAGCCTTGAGGAGCTTTGGAAAGAACTGGATGTCACCTTGTGAGAGGCTTTGCCTCCAGCAGAGCGCGCCAAAATAGAGGCAGAGAAGAAGGCCAAGGAAGAGAAGCGCACCGCGGAACAAGCTGCCTGGGAGTCCTATGTCGCGTCCGAGATAGTCAGGCAATTGGCTCTTTGGCAGAAGGCTCGTGCGAGGGTGGCAGAGGACGCCCGTGCCGACGCCCTGAGTGTAGTCGGGCCCAAGCGCCTCATCTACGCTTGGCGGTACGTGGACCGGGTGCACGCTTCCAGCGAGGAGGAGTACCTGTTGGCGCCGGATCACCACACCGGTGAGATCGCGCTCGCCCGCCGGCAAGCCGCCAATCAGCACCTCGCGAGTTGCGAGGCTGAGGAAGAGGCGTTGTGTCGGCGCGCTGGGAAACGGCCGCGCACCAGGGCACTCATGGCGTGCCGCAAGCGCTCCTGCGAGCGCCGTAGCTTTTAGGAGGAGTATAATTTTTGTTTCGTAAGGCGATCTCATTAGTTTTGGGACGCAATGATAAATCCCGAACGTTCAGGAATTTTTAGCGTCCTTAATTAAGTATGTAAAAGGGAAAGTTTGGAAACCTTGTGTATTCGTACGCATTTTGCAAGTACGTGCATATAGCACAAACTTTACTTATACTATCGCACTACATGTCTCTCTCGATATATGCTTGCAGACTGTGCTACTCCCTTCGTCCAGGTTAATAAGTCATCTTTGGTTGTGCACCGTGAGCAAGAAGGAGGGAAGACTTATACACCTAGACGGAGGGAGTACTACTATTACTTATGTACTCCCTCCGTTCGGGTTTATTAGGCCTCTCAGCATCACAAGCATGTCCCCTTTTATAAGGCCCCGCGTTGGAAAGGTGCATGCATGCAACCATTTCATTGGTTGTATTGAAAGCTATTGTTGTTGGTGCCATGGCTGAAAAGTTAATACACTTCATGCAAAAATGCTCGTTTGATTGTTTACTTTTAGCTTCCTTCTCTGTGGTTATTTCTCTGTCGTACTTTGTACTGGAGTATCTCACTGGTTGGAAAGGCATGCAAATTCCCAAACCGCTTCCTACACCCTGTATCGAATTTTTTGCCTAACAAGTTGTGCCGTGCAATTGGAATTCCAACTTGAGTACTACTACTAGTAGGAGTACCAGGGGCCAGTTCTTTTAGGCTTCTAGATTAGTAATCCCATAACTACTACCTCCGTCCTGGTTTATTGGTCCCCATTGTAATCTGTGTCAAATTTTGATCATAAATTTAACTAATGAAATGTTAGTGCATGTCACATGCACTACTCCATCTGTCTAGGTGAGTAAGTCATCTTAGGCTGTGCACCGTGACCAAGGAGGAGGAAAACGAGAAACGTTAATGTTTATTTGCTAATTAATAGTATTGCATGCAATGAACTAACCACTGCATGTCGTGTTTGATATCTCAAGTCATTAAAAGCATGCACACTCTTTATCTCTTATTGGTTGATATGTCAAGAAACAAGAAACGAGGTAGAAGTTAATGCACCGCGCCTAAGTGTTTTGGGATTATTTGGTTTTCGTAAGATGACTTACACACCTAGACGGAGGGATTACAATGGTGAGGAATAAACCAGTTAAATCTTTGGTCAAAATTTAGCACAAATTACAATGGTGAGGAATAAACCAGGACGGAGAGTAGTTTAGAAGCCCAAATAAATGAGTGAGGCGCCTTATTGTTACTCTCCACTGTGACTAGTCTTGTGGGAAAAGCTGGGGAAGCCGCCAAAAGAACTGGCCCTAGGAGTAGTAGCTAGGGATCGAGTGTGCGAGATGAACCGGAGAAAGTAAATGCAGAGAGATGAAATGCAAAAAAGACGGAGGGATGTGATGGTTGCTTGTCCGTTTATTTTACCAGGCCACTTATTACTGGGAGTGGTTGGGTTTTGTGATATGACGGCTTTACTGCCGCGCCACGAGCGGGGTGAGAGGTGAGACTCCCGTGCAGCGCCGCCCTCTACACTTGTACTACATCGGTCGTGGTTTATTAGTCCCCCATTGAATTTGACTGAAGATTTAACTGACAAAATGTTAGTGCATGTCAACAAAAACTATATCGTTGGATTCGTATTTGAACATAGTTTTGAATGATATAATTTTAGGTGACATGCATCAGCATTTATCGTACTATATATAATGTTAGTTCAATTTTTGGTCGTACTAATCTATAGTAGTAAGGTGCCCGTGCGTTGCACCGAAGAGTGAAATGCATTGATCGGGGAGTTGTTTATTTTGACAAAGGATGTGGGGGTCATCTCATGTGTAACGGGTATCGATAGGTTTCTTCGGATATTATTTCATCTCTAGAGCTCACAAACATCCGGGTGAAATAGATAAAAAGGTATCTTTTGCAAACAAAAGCGTTCAACTGTTCAACCTGCATCCAAAACTTGTGAAGAAATAACACTTATTGTGCTTTGCAAGAAATGATCTTTAAGAATTAGTTTTTGAGTATCGATTGTTATACATGTTGGCTATAGATGACATGGCACTTTCTTATAGTCAACAGTTGGCTATACTATTAAGTAATATTAACCATGCCCTTATACACCTAGACGGAGGGATTAAATCAGGATGACTTGCAAGCGGGCAGAGGAGATGTAAGAAATGGTTCATCGTAAGTCTTTCACCAGTACTGTAGTAAAAATTCATACATGGAAGATTCTAGACTAAACCATAAACGGATACACTTTTATTCATGCGCGATACTCCAATAGAGCAAGATCCTGCATGGAAGTCTCCACATGCTTAGACAGCGATTACATTGAGCGAAGACTAATGATCAACATTTAACTTGATAATGCGTATGTCCAGGTGAACCTCCTTGGAGTCCCCGTGCACCGCGTCGGCGGGTAAAGGATGCCATGGGTTTTCCAAGTCCACATTGGCGGGATAGTCCCAGCTCCCCAGAGTCCAAGTCCGTTCGATGAGGCCGGTGTCGCCGCCCACGCGACCCGGAGGGGTAGTAACACTGACCACGCACCCGTACATCGGCCTCGTGTCAGTGTCAGCGTCAGCGGCGTCGCCCCTGACGCACATTACAGAGACGGGCGGCGGCCTGCGCGGGCCTCGCCGGTGCCCCACGATCAAGAGGAAGACGCTGTCGTCCTCCTCCGAGACTAGCAGGCGGCGGTGATCCTCCAGCGACTCCGGCATGGTGAACGGGTAGCACGTCTCGTACTTGATGTTCTCCGCCAAGGGCCAGCAGTGACCGCTGCACGCATCCGTGAGGTGATGCACCATGTCCGCCGGCGAGCCACAAAACGGCATCGGGCACTCATAGCAGTGGACGAAGGGCTCCTTGGAGGCATCGACCAGGCCGTCCATGAAACGGGAGTGGCTGTAGGGGACGTTGCGCCAGTTGAATATATGAGCAAGTTACTACGAGATTTAATCCGAATAAGCACAAAATAAATCATGAATTCTACCATGATTTCGAACAGGAAGGACAGAAACACATACGGTGCAACGGGAGCAGCACCGTTGGCGTTGAGGTTGTCGCCCATGTCCAAACACCACGTAGACACGGTCTTTGAGCACGGTTCGTAGTCGTTCCATGCTCGGGCATTGAAGTTTGTAACTATTTTAGATTAGAATATACTACTCCTCCGGTGCTAGTAGTAGAGCAGAGTCCTACTCTACTACTCTACTCAAGCAAGTTAGGGCATAGCATTGTAGGGAGTACCAGTACTGTGATCACTCAAGCAAGTTGTCTGGCATCGACATGACCCTACGCTGCTGGTATGTGTCTCGTAAGTCAAGCGGCATGCTGTGTAGTCATCATCACCTGTCCACTTCCCGCAGCACATATTCGCTTCTCCATCTTTGTCCGCACATAATCTCGTCCAATCTTCCATCCCCGCTAAGGCGCCTCCCCCCCTCGTCCGAAACCCAAGCACTAACAATGGCAGAACCGAGCAGCGTCCGCGAAAGAGTGGCTGGAATTCGCTCCCCACAGAGGTAATCAAGCTCATTGTTTCGCGTGTGGACAATCTCAGTACCATGCCGCTCGCCGCGTGCTCGTCGGGGCTGTACCGTTTACTCAAAGCCCTCAGGCCGGAGCTTTTTAAGCCAGCTCCTTGCTTGCTGATGCCGCCTGATCTTCAGAAACGGCGTGTCACACAGCATAACGATCGTAGGGTGGCGAGCATCAACCCCCTTGACTGCGATCCGATCCCCGTCAGCCTCAACTACATTAACGGTATGTACTGGGTCGGCATGAACACGTCTTGGATGGTGCTCGTCGACGGTCGCGGCAGCTGGATGCTCGTGGAGGTCTACACCCGGCGATTGATCCCCCTTCCTTCGATTAACACTGCACTGCTTTGGCACCGCGGCCCAGAATACTCGGAATCTTACAGTAGCCAACATGATACCAAGTTTGATTTGCTCAAGGTTGTAATCTGCCAAGTGCCCACAAGATCTGCGAATTATAAAGACTTCAGGCTAATTGCGTTCTTCAACCGCGGTCTCGCCTATCTGACAGGTCACTACGGTAAGTGGATAAATCTGCACGTCCATCGCAGGATCATACATCCTCCATGGTTCTCTGATGCCATTGAACACAAGGGCTTCATTTACGCTGTCGACTCCTTCTATGGCTGGACGTATTGCTGGCCTACTCCAGTCATCGCTACAAACGGCTGTTACAGCAGTATGTTACTTTCCTATGATATCATGATGGCTTGCTTATATTACTGTCAACATTTGCTGAAAAAATATTCATGCTCATAACATGCTGTTCTTAAGATTGACTTACAAGAGCCCTTTTTTATTTGACTCCAACTTGATATGATGTTGTAGGCCGCCTGGTGTCCCTACCCTTCCTAATCCCAGAACCTTTCAAAGAAAAGCGGCATGGCAGTTGCAGGTGGTTCCTGGCTCGATCAGACGACGGCGAAAGATTGATGATCGTTCGCACGTACCGGACGTGTTGTTTCGCGGAATACAATCACAGTCACTGCAAGGTCTTTGAGCAGGATCCCAGCTTCTCTGGGCCTTCAGGAATTTTTGACTGGAGGCTGGTAAGTAGCCTTGGTACACGCTCTCTGTTTGTCGGACTGAATTATCCGATTAACCAGGAGATAACCGACGGCAAGGATCATGATGGCAGCGCGGTTTCGTTCATCAGGCAAAACTGTGTGTACACAGCGTACCATGCGTCTCTGCATGCACCATACCCTGATATGTGCCGCCACGCTCTGCAGCCCAAAGTAGGAGAGAGGGTCGCAAGTATCAGACTTC
Organism: Triticum urartu; assembly: GCF_003073215.2. Taxonomy (NCBI): domain Eukaryota; kingdom Viridiplantae; phylum Streptophyta; class Magnoliopsida; order Poales; family Poaceae; genus Triticum; species Triticum urartu. The sequence continues at coordinate 25,429,634 of NC_053023.1, forward strand.
GACCTGCTGGCTGGAGTTTCCCCCGTCAGGCACCCATCTGGTTCAAGCCGTCAGCCAATCTCCACAGCTTAATAAATAGTAACGTCTAACTGAGCCAGTTAGTTAGATGCGTACACTTGGTGTAGTAGGATCTTTATTTAGTTTGATGCATACACTTGTTCTTTTTTGGTAGCCCTTTTGTAATGATGGCTGATGTTTGGTTTGGAAGAGAGAGCTGCGTCTTCACTCTTCTGGCCTGCTTACTGCTTCTGTTGCACCCCCAGCCCTGGTTGCTGCTGCTGTTTTTCAATGTACAATCAGTAGTATATTTCGTCTGTTGGTTGAATAAATGTGTTGTTAGAACGACAAACACAATGTTTTGGAAGTCGTTGCACGGTTCGATCCTTTAGTGCCCCGTACCGTACGTAGCGCATACTATTTTTCGTACGGAACACATTTTCCACTTGTTGATAACATGCAGCCCACTGATGAAGGCCCAATAGAGAAGCCCATAATTAACTGGAAGGGAGGCTCTCACATGAATCCGGCCCAGGTACATGCTCATGGTCCCCTAAACATAAATAAGTAAATAAATAAATAAATAAAGCTAAATGCTCATGCACCAGTTCTTTGGGAAAATAGGTAGCCCAGTATTTCTTTTTGAAGAATACCCAAGCTAGGCCTATTTGTTTTCTCCGAATTACTGGGCTGCAAATCTTTCAAGACGAGGAGGGATGCATTCCGGCCTGGCTTAAGAGTATGGTCAATGTCTGTTAAAAGTAATATCAAAAGGGGTTGAAAATTCCAAAAAAATTATAGCAAATGGGATATAAGTTTCTTTTTTTGTTTTTGTTCTTCACTGATATCTTATACGTATTTCATTGGATTTAACATGACATAGTACTAATTTATTTTTAAATTTGTTTTAGTATGGCTATTAATTTTTGGATTAAGAATATTTCGTTCCCCAGCAAAAATTTGCGAATTTTCAAAATTTCCCACATATTTAGTTAATTTTTTGACCCTGGTACTGACCAGAAAATGGCCAGCAATTCTAAAAATGGAAAACGGGCTGCAATAAATTCCATATGAATTAGAAAATGAGTAAAAATTATAAAAATAATAGCAAATGGGCTGTACACGCCACAGATTTCGAGGCTGACTTGTTTACGCAAGGCTTTGTCTGTGAACACACGATTCTAGCAGCAGTGACTGTTGGATGTCCATCCAACGGCCGACGTGCTTCTTCAATCTCTGATCTTCCTGCTCCAGCCGCCTAAACTAGCGCCGGGGGACTGCCTGCTCCCTCCTCTTGTGGCCCGCTGTGATGCCGCGCAGGCTTCCCCGGCCCACCCTACTCCCTCCGCTGGCCTGGCCGCACGCAATCAACTGCCTCCTTATTACGCGAAAAAAATGATTCCTCCCACTGACATCTGGGGCGCACCGGTTGGGAGGCTGACCTGTGGGCCTACTAAGTTGACGCGTACGCAGGGCTTGTCAACTTAGTCAACAAACGATTCTAGCAGCAGTAACCGTTGGATTTGAATCGAACGGTCCTGCTGCTTCTTCAATCGCTGCTCTTCTTGCACCAGCCGCCCAAACCAGCGCCGGGGAGACCGCTGCTCCTGCCTCCAGTGGCCGGCTGTGCTGCCGTTGAGGCCTCATCGCCCCCTACTACTCCCACCGCTAGCCAGGCCCTGCGGCGACGGCAGCCTCACACCGCAGCCGAACCAGTGAACCCTCGTACTCCTCTCCGCGTGGGCATCCACTGCCGCGTCTTCCCCGGCTCCGTCGTCCCCTTCCTAGGCCTCGCCGTCCGTCCACCGCCTTGGTGCTCTCGCGCGGCGTGGTCAACTGTGGTCAACGACATTCCATCGGAAGAGTACTGTACGTGGAGAGGCTGACAGCTGGGTCCACGGCCAAACCAGTTTTTTTTTGTGATTTGCCAAGTAAGTCGCTTTGTCAGGCCTGTTGGGCTGCAAATCTTTCAAGACGAGGAGAGCTTTCATTCGGCTGGCCGAGAAAATGGCCCATCAGTAATGAGAAATGGTTGTACATTTTTAAAACACATCAAACCGGCAATTAGTTTCAAATATCTTTTTATTTTAAGATTTTAAATTACATTAATTTTTATGCGTGGAGAATTTGTTGGATTTTATATTGATATACATTTATTTTTAAAATCAGTTTGAATGTGAGTCGAAATTTCGGGATTAAAAACAGTTCGGACCGCACCGAAATATGCAAAATTTCGTATAATTTTTTAACCGTGGCCACAATATGGGCTGTAATGCTAACAAAAAGAATATGGGCTCCAAAAAAACCTTAAGAATTAGCAAATGGGCTGTAAATTATTAGAAATAATGGCAGATGGGTTGTATGCTGTTTTCCACAGATTTGAGGCTTTCCTAAAAAAAGGTTGACGCACAAGCAGTGACTGTTGGATGTCCATCCAACGGCCGTCGTGCTTCTTCAATCTCTGCTCTTCCTGCTCCAGCCGCTCAAACAAGCGCCGGCGGGACCTGCTCCCTCCTCCCCGCGGCCGGCTCTGCTGCCGCGCAGGCCTCACCGCCCCACCGTACTCCCATCGCTGGCCTAGCCATCCCTCTACTCACCCACACCTGCTGTTATTCTCCGGCGACGGCAGACGAACCAGTAAACCCTCGTACAGTCATACTCCCCTCCGCGTGGGAAACAACTGCCGAGTCTTCCCTGCCTCCGTGTCGTTCCCTTCCTAGGCCTCGCCGTCGTCCACCGCCCTGGTGCTCTCGGCGCGGCCTGGTCAACGTGGTCAACGACCGACATGCATCTGAAGTGGACTGTACGTGGAGAGGCCGACAGCTGGGTCCACGGCCGCACGCAAGGAAATGCCTCCTTATTACGCGCAAAATAATGATTCCTCCACCTGACATCAGGGACCCACCGAAAGGGCCTCTGTATTTCGCGAAAAAAATTACCGCCGCTGACAGCTCGGACCCACCAGCTATATCTTCGCACGCAAGGAAGTGCCTCCTTATTACGCACAAAAATGAATACTCCCCCTGTTAGCTGGGACCCAGTATAGTGGCAGGCTGACTTGTGGGCCTACTAAGTTGACGGGGACGGAGGGCTTTGTCAACTTAGTCAATATGCACGATTCTAGCTCCAGTGACCGTACGATGTCCATCCAACGGCCGTAGTGCTTCTTCAACCTCTGGTCTTCTTGCTCCAGCCGCCCAAACCAGCGCCGGTCGTGCCTCGTGCTCCTGCCTCCCGTGGCCGGCTGCGATGCGGCAGAGGCCTCACCGCCCCTACTACTCCCACCGCTGGCCAGGCCATCCCTCTACTCACCCACACCCCCTGTTATTCTGCGGCGACGACAGCCTCACACCGCAAGCGAACCAGTGAACCCTCGTACTCCTCTCG
>NC_053023.1:25434017-25445106 GCF_003073215.2 Triticum urartu
ACCGGTAGAGGGTGGTCGAAACCCTAGCATAGCCCCGTCGGCGTAGATCACGTCAGCGTAGTCTTGTCAGACCGTCGGCATAGTTTAGCGTCGGCATAGGGGCCTATGCCGACGGCTTCCGTCTGGCCGTCGGCATAGTTAAGCCGTTCGGCAGTGATTTTCACATGACGGCAACGGACGGCGCCGTCAAAAGCGCTAACGAATCACGGCCGTCGCGTGGCAGAGGTATGCCTACGGCAAAGCCGTCGGCATAGGTGAAAATCTATGCCGACGGCTTTGCCGTCGGCATATCTCTGCCACGTGGCGGCCTGCGGTGACTCCTGGCAGCAGGGTATGCCTACGGCAAAGCCGTCGGCATAGATTTTCACCTATGCCGACGACTTTGCTATAGGCATATCCCTGCCACGTGGCAGGCCCTGGGTAGCCCTGTGCATATTTATGCCGACGGTTTAACCGTAGGCATACTTACGAACCAAAACAAAAAAAATACTAGCCAAAAAGGCTAGCAATTTCCAATCCAATTATAAGATATGATTCAACAACCATGGATATGCAAACACAGACCATAAAATATTTTTGATGTAAACAACATTTTCATTCTAAGAATCCACTAAAAAAATACTAGCCAAAAAGGCTAGCAATTTCCAATACAATTATAAGACATGATTCAACAACCATGGTTTTGCAAACACAGACCATAAAATATTTTTGATGTACACAACATTTTCATTCTAAGAATCCACTACAGCATCAAAGGAGAAGGCGGAGGGGCGGTGCCGATGGTGCGGGAGACGGGGCGGCGATGACAGAGGTGGCATGTAGTCAGTATAATGAACCAAAAATCCTACAGATAAGGACGAATATGTAATATATACACTGCATCTACCAAAGGGAAATCAACAAAATGTTACAAGAAATACTTCTACTGGGAGGCAAACAAAGATTTTCGTTGTAAATGATCTAATGTTCGCACTGCATAGCTGATACAATAGGATTTCTTCACATTATTCAATTACTGGGAAGGATCAATTACACATATGGATGAACTACTAGTACATGAGTAGCTTGCTGCCAACACTACTAGCTAGCTGCCAACACTACTAGCTAGCTGCCAACACTAGTAGCTAGCTAGATTAAACACCAACAGTTAACAAAACCTAGCTGCAGTAACCAACAACCACAAATGAGGTAGTACAAGAGCAGAATTTAACAAGTGTGCTACTCTGAATCATCATCACTGTAAATAGGAATGATCTTTCTCATGGCACAAGCACGACAAGCCAAACAAAATCACCCATGCGCATGAAACAGAGCAAGGTACTGCTATAGTAGCACAAGAGAGGGAGCTAGAGGTAGGAGATGGACTCACCGGAGAGGAGGTTGCAGTCGATGCCGAACACGACTGCGGCCGCAGTCGCGCGGTAGAGGAGGTTGTAGCCGAGTTGGACCATGTGCGGGGTGTCGTCATGGCGGTGGATTCCCTGGTTGTCGTCATCATCCACGGAGGATGCCTGCTGCTCCGAATCAAAGGAACAAGTCAGAGCTAGTGTTGTTGAGCTAGTACAGAAATTAAACAAGCTAGTATAGGAGACACAGGCGTGCTGGTGCTAGTATCTACAGAAAAATCAAGTAGCTGCCATGTGCGTGTGCGTGAGCTAGCTTAGTACGTACAGTACATGGTTGGGCTCCAAAACAAACAGAGAATGCTAGCCTCAACAGAATCAATCACAAGGTTATTTTGTTGTTGTTACTAGCACTGCTAGTTGTATGTGTTGATCCATCCATCCATGCATGGACCTAACTAATGTTGTTGTATCTCTAGACCAAGTGCAGCAACACAAGAAGAAGAACTAAAACTGTAGCAGCACAAGTATACATATGACGAACTACAGAACTAGCACTACATTTTGCACAGGACAGAATTAATCATGAATGGTTCTGTCACAGGTGATGCATTTGTTGCCAAAAAGAAAATTTCGTCCAAACTACATACGCTGACATGAGCCAGGTGTAATTCACACGTAATGGTGGCTTAATATGTTTTCTACCACATGTCATGTTTACTTACTAGCATCTAAGAATGGATCAGGTATGAATTAGGGCATGGATATCGAGAGCAGCAAGATGGTAGTAATGGAACAAAAAGTTTTGGCCTAAAAAAATTTGTTTGTCAAGGAACAAGATAGACAAAAAATGGGTTTGAGAAGGTGAGTATCTCAGGGGCTGGGCTTACACATGGGTTGAGAAGGAGGTTGATCTGCTGCCACCCACACATGCATCTATCAATCAAAAAAAGAACCTTTAGGTTCTCAAAGACCTTCCTGGATCCGGCAGCAGCACGAACAGAGCAAACAGAGAGGCGTGAGGAAACCGAATCAAATCAAATCAAACATCAAAGGGAGAGACAACAACCATTTATTTTGTAGCATCTTGAGATAACTTGAGAAATCCAACCAGACCAATTCATAAGCTAAATTCTACTACATTTTTGGGGGTAGCAAGCAAAATATACTATAAAGAAGCAGAGTCAATTCAAACCGGAGATGGACTCTAGTTCATCAATGGATGAGTGGCATTAACTGTTTGAACACCACACCGTCACAGGCAACAAAAGCAGTACCAAGACAAGTGCATCAGGTGTTCCATTTAGCACAAACACAAACTTCAGTGCTGTGAAAAAAATACGTACAGGGCTAGTTCACGGCAACAAAAGCAGTACCAAGACAAGTGCATCAGGTGTTCCTTTCTTCTTTTTTTTATTTTGGTGGGTGGGAGGGAAGCGGGCTGAGTGGCGCGGGAAGGCCCAAAATTTCATTTGATTTTGCCTCGTGCGTGCGTGCATGTGTTTTCTTTTTCTTCTTTTCTTTTTGGAGGTGCAGAGGAGCGTGGGGCCAGCCATCCACGTCACCGATCCGCGTGACCGGGTGGTCACCCAATAGGAAGTCATCATTTTTTTGTGCTTCTTTACGCATTTGTTTTGCTAGATTTATTAGATTTTTTTATGAAATCTTTTCGAACTTTTTCCACACCCTCTACGAATCATAAACTAATATTCTGCCAAATTTCATGTTTTTCCAAAAAAATTGAATTTTTTAGAATTAAAAAATCGATACTCATTTTGCCTACCGTCATTTGAGAAACTGTACGCAAAGTGATTTGTTAAATCATATATGATGGCCGGGGCCCGTCGTGGCCTCTGCGGGGGTGGTCTACAGCGGCGCTGCCCCCATGGTGGTCGATCGATCTGCACGCGGCGACGGCATGTCTCTCCGGCGGCGGTTCGTCTGCATCAGGCTCAGGTGAGGCATCTTCCTTCATGGCTGATACAGGTACGGGTCTCGGCTGGTTGGGGCGCCCATTGTGCTGATCTGGTGGCTCTTGCCAGCTGCCATCGGGGGCGGGCCGGAGTGCTGGCTGCAGGGGATCTTGGCGGAGGGCGGCAGGGGTGCCCCCGTCCGCGCCGACGACGTCCCGTGCGTCGCGCAGCTACAGGCCCCACCACCGGGGGGGGCGAATGTACCTCGGCGGCATGCCGGATCTAGTCGTTAAATCCACGACAAACCATACGATGCCGGAAATCCTCAGGACCTGGCACAGTGTCATCATATGGCCCTTGTATGGTGCGGTGAAAGTTATAGCGCGTTTCGCAGAAACCTGACCGGAGGTCGCTTGTAAATTGCATCATCTCCGAGGTAGTATGTGGCTAACCGAGAGAACGTGCCCGGTTTGTAAGGAAGTGCGTTTCCCGTTGCTCTGTTGACCTCGAAACTTCTCGTGCTCTCAAAGGGGGCCATTGCATGACACGTGACAGTACATGGCATTTTTCGGGCCCACTTGCAATATTTGAGACATTTACTGCATCTGTAGGGTTTCAATGCGGGAAATTGCATATCTGCACAGCGGCCACCTGAAATGATGTCCAGAAGTGGTTCGTCAAATCATATATGATGTCTTTGCGGTATGTGTAGGCCTAGTGCAACCCAAGGAGGGGCATGGCCCACCATCGGGAGGCGAATGTACCTCGACGGCATGCCGGATCCAACCGTTAAAATCAAACAAAAATCATATGATGCTGGAAATCCTCGGGACCTGGCACGGTGTCGTCACATGGACCTTGTAGAGTGTGGTGAAAGTTTGAGCCTGTTTCGTAGAAGCATGTCCGGAGGTCGCTTGTAAACTGCTCCATCTCCGAGGTATTATCTGGCTATCGAGAGAGAACGTGTTTAGTTTGTGAAGGAGGTGTGATGCCCGTTGCTTCGTTGACCTTGAAACTTCTCGTGCTCTCAAAGGGGGCCATTGCATGTCACGTGCCAGGACATGGCATTTTTCTGGGCCACCTGCAATATTTGAGACATTTATTGCATCTGTAGGGTTTCAATGCGGGAAATTGCAGATCTGCTTGGCGACCACCTCAAATGATGTCCAGAAGTGCTTTGTTAAATCACATACGATGTCTTTGCGTTATGTGTAGGCCTAGTGCAACCAAAGGAGGGGGAGGCCCCACCACCGCAGGGTGAATGTACCTCGGGGCATGCCAGATCTAGCCGTTAAAATCTACGGGAAATCATACGATGCAAAAAATCCTCGGAACCTGGCATGGTGTAGTCATATGGCCCTTGTAGGGTGTGGTAAAAGTTTGAGCATGTTTGGCAGAAGCCTCACAGGAGGCCACTTGTAAAGTACACCATCTCCAAGGTAGTATCTGGTTATCGAGAGAGAATGTGTCCGGTTTTGTGAAGGAAGTGTGCTGCCTGTTGCTCCGTTGGCTATTTCAACACTAAATCACACTGGTATACATATATTAAGACACAATGCAAGTTTTGGTGGCATTGGTACCCCCGAAGGCCCCTGACTGGGCCCAACCCACCACCGGATCCCCCTCGTGTCGACCCGACGCGGACGTTTCCTCCCTCCAAGTGCCGGCGGCAGCGCCTTCCGTGAAGGGGTCACATTGTGGAGCCGCATGACAGGTGTTTGCACCTGACACCACACTTCCAGACATGTAAGAGGATCCAGCGCAAGATTTGGTGGCATAGCTAGCCCCCGAAGGCCCCTGGCCACACACGTAGACACGCGAAGAACAATCCGTAGTGGTTTTTTTTCACATACTCTTGCATCTTTAAAAAATATAAGAAATTGCAATGCCTATTATATCACATGTGTCTGCACTGTGTACAATTTTCATGAATTGATCATGCTCCGAGTGTTCAGAAATATTCATGCAATGCCAAAACCGTAGAGGGATTACTTCGATTTCATTGTCGTCTGTGAGGGGGGGGACCTCACACAGAGCCGCGTATTGCCTCTTCAGACATGCCACCACACCTTAAGACAGTATGAGGACCCGGCGCAATGCTCTGGTGGCATTGCTATCCCCCCCGAAGGCCCCCAACCGGCCTAACCCTGGACCAGTTGACCCGGAGATATATGCCTTTGAATTTCGTCAGACGGGATTTGACCAATAGACGTTTTCACCTGGTTATGATAGGTCAGCCCATAGGAACACTTGAGAACAAGGTTTGGGCCAAACCCACCATAAGATTCCCTCCGTGTCGACCCAACGTGGCCGTTTTCCTCCTCCAAGTGTCAACGGCATCGTCGTCCATGAAGGAGTCACACTCCGGAGCCGGTTGCCGGGTGTTTCCGTCTGCCACCACAATCCTTGAAACAATCTGATGGATGTAGATATAAAATTTGTCTCGATTGGCCAAGGTATGAAAAATATACAAAAAAACATAAAACAAAAGGGTGTTTTCTGTAAATTTGAAGCAAACATGATTTAAGTTTGTTCAAATTTGAAAAATAGTATAGCAACATAATCCTTTCAAGGTTCTGATAAAAACCATATAAAATTTGTCAAAATCGATCCAAGTATCAATTACTTATGATTTTAACAAACTATAAGGACCTATATGCAAGAGTACATGAGGTCACATTTCTAACAAACTCAAACAAAAGCAAACTGTATATTCATAATCTATGGAAAATTCTACCCGAAAACGATGTATAATTTGTGTATGTTTAAGTTTAGATAAGTTAGATTTAAATTATTCAAATTATAACTTTTAGAAACATAAAAATAATTTAAAAAAATAGATGATATAGTTCTCGTCCAGGGGCTACCAAGAGGCGCCATGTGGCGAGGCTATGCCCACGGCAAGGCCGTAGGCATAGATGGAAAACTATGCCATCGGCTTTGCCGTCGGCATAGCTCTGCCATGTGGCAGCTCCTAATAAAAAAACAGATGATATTTATCCCTGGGCCACGAGGGCCACCTCTATGCCGACGGCCTAACTATGCCTACGGCTGCCGTAGGCATAGATCGATATATGCCGACGGCCTTACTATGCCTACGGCTGCCGTCGGCATAGCTCCATCTATGCCTATGGCAGCCGTCGGCATAGATAAGGCCGTAGGCATATAAGGTACTTTTTTCATCCTATAACTGAAGTGTTCCTTGAAGCCGGCGGACTTGGGATCCAGATCGTATATCGGAAGGTTGCCGACACCATCTTCAGGCATTGCCATGGTGTAGTCTCTTGGCGCAGACATGGGAAGAGAGAACTCACTCTTGGCCTTCCATAAATGAACGACAGTTAGCGTGAGCAACAGATTTAAAACTACTAATAAATAAGTAATGGAGATACAGGAGCACAGGATCATGTGCTTACACAATTAAATATATGTGTCACAATGCAGCAGCTAATTACGTATTCATCACAGATTATACACATTTGGGTTGTAATATGGTTGAAATACTGCAGGAGGGGATATTCTGCGTACGGATCGCATAAGAGCAGGGAAATCCAATCTCATAAGGGTGGGGATGTGGGTACCTTACCTTGAGCGGGGAGGGATTTGGATGGGGAGCTTGGAGGAGGACGTCGCCGCCCAAGCAAGTCGCTGCTGTTGCCTGTTGGTGGCCCTGCTGACGCCGGCGAGCTCCATTGCATTGCATTGCATTGGAGGAGAAAGGAGCAGCCGGCCGGGCCTCTCTCCTCACGTCAGAGGAGCAAGGACCCAGGCAGTGAGAGGTGGCCTGACACGCAGGAGAAGAGAAGAAGTCGTGCAGCCTCGCCGCGTCCAAGGTCACCAACGGGCGAAGCCGCTGCGAGGGCCGCCTGCTCGCCTGCTCGAATTGCGGCCTCAAGGAGAGGAGGCGGTGGCTGTCGGCGGTGGGGATGGGGGCAACGGCGGCGGCGGCGGAGGGAGAGGGAGAGGGAGGGAGATGAATCTGACTCCGCTCGCTTAGATGAATCGTCGGGAGAGGTTTCTCGATCCACTCAACAATCAATCCATCCATCCATCCATCAATGAATCAATCGCCCGCCCTTCCTCCCACGGTGGGGTCCGTTGATTTCTCATTGGTCCATTCCCACCTTCCACGGATCAAGCCCACACTCCGATCGATCCCAGCCGTCCTTTTAGATCCATCCAACAACACAAAGTTTTGTAGTTATATTGATGATTCAAGTCATGATAGCAAGCAACGGACTGGTCAACTACGACCTCCTTCGGGTCGGATTCCCCCGTCATGACTCACGTGCCGGTGTCCGGATTTCATGTATTCATGTTTATGGTGGCTATGATAGGATCAACGAGGTAATTATTAGTTATGTACGGAGATGGTTGCACGCGGCATGTGCCTCACGAGTTCATGCGGATGCAGGGTTTGAATTTTCTCATGAAACAGGAACCCGGCGTACGGGCAGTACACACCGTGACCACGCATGCATGGCAGTGAAATTTGCTTTTTGAATCACACTTGGGGATACCACTGAAAAGACATGCCAACCTTGGACATGTCGGGAGCATACTTCCTCTATTTTCTTCTTCGGGATAAAGTGCAAAATCAGTTTTAATAAGAAATAACATTGTTTTGTATAATAAGTACACGTTATCTACAAGTATGCACACATGTTACAGCTCTTGTGGGCGTGACAATATTCGAATGGACTCTCTAGATGGTTTTGTGAGTGCTCCTTGCCTTTTCGTCTGCAAGCTTAATTTTGATGCCCTTAAATTACGTGTGAACCTCGTATTTTGGTTTCATGAACTTTTCCGCTGCCGAAAGAAAATATCTGTGTTCGGCCACCAACAAAGAAATAAAAATATTTATTTATCTATATTTTCCTAGCGCAAAGTTAAGTCGGAGAACAACGTATTAAGTGCCTTATTACATTTCAGACTGAAATTGGTAAATAGAACACTTAAATAGGGATAACTGAATACAAGACTAAGAATTCGGAAAAAAGCCATCACATGTGCTGATGGAACTACCACTACGGAGATACCACCGATCAGTACTCGCCACCTATCAACTCCATGAGAACATTACAAAACATCGACTTCAAAGGAAACCCAACTGAAAACACAACATTATTATTTATAAACTAAAAACATCTGAAGCCTTCTTAACTCTGAAGCACACTATCTTCTTTTCAACTTCTCGTTCTTCAGCGGATAGGAAGGGGCTCACCGTTCCACTCCTTGAGACACTCCATCAGTGCGTCGACGTGCTTGCCCTTGTTCATGGCAACAAACACCTTGTCCACCTCTTCACCAGGAGACCTTGTCTTCTCCCCGTTCAAGTACTCTGTCCCAAGCTCCTTGCGCACGAACCGGTAGAGCGGGTATGTTCGGCATTCAATGATATGATTCGGCTGTGCGGCAGTACCGTTCTCCACGGCACTCCAAGCAGCCTCGACCTCCTTTGGCAGCACTGCACGGAGCTCTTGCTCGAACATGGCAAGTTTAGCAACACTGATGTCTCCACATCCACTGGTAGAAAAAGGGCCTATAGTCCCGGTTCAATCCAGAACCGGGAGATGGGCCTCCACGTGGCCTGTGCGCGGAGCCCAGGCAGGAGACCCTTTGGTCCCGGTTGGTGGCACCAACCGGGACCAATAGGCATCCACGCGTCAGCATTTCTGTGGCTGGGGTTTTTGTTTTTTTTGAAGGGGGGGGGTGGGGGTTTTGGGGGGTTAATTTAGGTGTTTCATATATTGTGTTAGCTAGCTATAATTAATAGAGAGAAGTGTCCTCTCTTATGTCCGTGCTTGGTCGACGCTACGTACTATACATACGGACTAGGCTAGCTAGTAAGCAAACGAAGGAAACAGAAGATCGTCATGAACATATGACCACCTCTCCTTCTCCGAGAGATTGGTCGAACAACAAGTTCTCGTATATCTATCTGACACTACCGGCTACATATATACAATAATTATCTCTTACAAATATAATCATACGGACTCAGGGTCACATAGAATTCTCCGTCTTCAGGGATCACGTGGTCAAGAAAGAATGCCGCCAATTCCTCTTGAATTGCTCGCATGCGAGCTGGTGCTAGGAGTTCATCCCGCTTCCGAAACATCTAATTTAAAGAAGGGGGTCAATACATATATATATATGATGAATGAAACTCAACACAAATGATGGTAATAAAATAAAATTGTGAATGTTGTTATTTACGTACTTCATATTGTTCGTCAGTGTAGCCCGCTCACAGGTCGTGTGGCGGATGGACTCGCAAACATAGTATCCACAGAAATCATTCCCTTGTTCCTGCCACAACCACTTTACAAGAAATAGAGGTTAATCAAACTGATAAGCAAGAATGCCAAATGGTATTGATGAAACTAGCGCTTGAATGACTAGTAGATGCGCTTAAAATGCTACTATAGCTAGTACTTACTTTCGGGTGTCTAAATTGCAGCTCCTTCGGCAGTCCCGGAGCTTTTCTGGTGAATTTTCTCCAAACCCTGCCGGACAAAGAAAACAATTACTTGATATATCAGGAAATGAACAAAGTTGCTGATATGGTGGATAATGATCGATTTAACTTACTTCTCGAGTATTTGAGTCATGTCTGCATAGTCCTTGGGATCTTTTCGTCTTGAGTCTAAGACGGTTACTAGTCCCTGCTCAAGCTTAATATGTAGGAGAATATAGTGGAAACTGCACACGCATGCATAACTCATCAATTACATTACTATAACCTTGACTAATATATAAGGGAAACCGAATACGCACAAGACAGTAACACTCACTTGAAGTTGTAAGGAAAGAGTATTATATCTTTGTTTTGATTTATTATCAACGATGTAGCATGCTGGCCTCGGTTTCTGCGGCATGAAATTTAACCTGAGTTGCATCTATGAGATATGTGTTAATGAACCCAATATCACCGACTTGTCTTTTCTTCAATTCGGCGATTCTTCAATCTGCATAATATAGTGAGGATGATTATAAATACATGCAATGAAAGAGCTAAGCTATATAGAGAAACTTAATGACAGAAGTAGTACTACTTACAGACAATAGCAGGCGACCGTTGTTTTATCGAGGGCCAATTGATTAAAAAACTGATAGAACTCCTCAAATGAAACAGGCAACAGTTAAATTCCAACGAGGTCATGCTCCTTTTTAACTTTCACATACAAAGTACTCCTCCCCCAGAGTCTCTGCAGATTTTCAAGTACCAATCATGCAATCTTCGCATCATCGTTGATAGAGATCTTTCATCTTTGACGAGAGGCTTCCCGTACTCGTATCTTTGTATCTGCATGTCCATGGGTTCATAATGTACATCGTTGGGCAGGTAATCTGCAAGATTGCTATAACCGGGCATCATCCTCGGATCATTAGCGACGTTGTGGCTAGGCACCTTGAGCGGGGGGCACGATTGCTTCGCTTGTTCGCCAAGCTGGGCAATTTGTTTCCTAGCCGTCGTTCTTTCAGCCTTTGATCACTGACAGTACTTCCCGACCGCTCCGCTTCGGCAAATTCCTTTCCAATAATGCGGTCATAGTTTCCTTTCGGCGGATCAGACTTTGGTGGTTTTGTCAGGGCAGCCAGAGTGCGCTTCACTTTCACCCGATCTACCTTCTCCTCCGGAGGTGGATGTTTCTTTGCTTTCACCTTCAAAGAAGTTCCTCACTTCTTCTCGCGCGATCTCGGCGTTCTCCTCCAGGGTCCTCTCATATGGTACTTGTCTGAGTCTTCAGAGAAGGACCGAATCTGTATGTCCTCCCGCCTCTGGTTGTACTGCTAGACGCCGACCGAGCAGACGGAGCGGTTGATCTC
>NC_053023.1:25446106-25626891 GCF_003073215.2 Triticum urartu
GAATTCTTTAGAATTTTCCATGAAGAAGGATTCAGCCGGGATATTCTTTTATTCCCGTTGCAATGCATGGGCATATTTTTGCGTATGGGGACTAAAGTATGATATGTATTTCTTCTAGACCTCAGAATGCACCTACCTACCTCCAAGAATGTTGTCAAGCCACCGATGGGCGTTTGATGGACACATTTATTTTCCCCGTTGCAACGCACGGGCCCTTTTGCTAGTAATGATAATGCTGTTAGAGTGGCTACTATAACTGGTAGAATGACTCAGGAACCTTTGAATCCCGAAGGCCACCATAAGAGAATTGAGCAAGATTCTCAGAGAAATAACATAGATGTACCTAGTTCTTCTAAAAAGAAGAAAAAGAAAAATGACAAGACTTTGCATGCTTCTAATGAACCTATTGTTGAAACAGCTGAGAATCCAAATGATATTTCTATTTCTGATGCTGAAACACAATCTGGTAATGAACCTGAAACCAGTGGTAATGTTAATGATGATGTTCATGATGATGCTCAACCTAGTAATGATAATGATATAGAAACTGAACCTGTTGTTGATCTCAAAGAATCAACGTTATGATAAGAAAGATTTTGTTGCTAGGAAACATGGTAAAGAAAGAGAGCCTTGGGTTCAGAAACCCATGCCTTTTCCTCCCAAACCATCCAAGAAAAAGGATGATGAGGATTTTGAGCGCTTTGCTGAAATGATTAGACCTATCTTTTTGCGTATGCGATTAACTCATATGCTCAAAAAAATCCTTATGCTAAGTACATGAAAGATATTACTACAAATAAAAGAAAGATACCGGAAGCTGAAATTTCCACCATGCTTGCTAATTATACTTTTAAGGGTGGAATACCAAAGAAACTTGGAGATCCCGGTGTACCCACTATACCATGCTCTATTAAAAGAAACTATGTTAAAACTACTTTTTGTGATCTTGGAGCCGGTGTTAGTGTTATGCCTCTCTCTTTATATCGTAGACTTGATCTGAATAAGTTGACACCTACTGAAATATCTTTGCAAATGGCTGATAAATCAATTGCTATACCTGTCAGTATTTGTGAGGATGTGCCTGTTGTAGTTGCAAACGTTACTATTTTAACGAACTTTGTTATTCTTGATATTCCTGAGGACGATAGTATGTCTATTATTCTTGGAAGACCCTTTTTGAATACTGCAGGGGCTGTTATTGATTGAACTAAAGGCAATGTCACTTTTCATGTTAATGGTACTGAGCATACGGTACACTTTCCGAGGAAACAACCTCAAGTTCACAGTATCAATTCTATTGGAAAAATGCCATCGATTATATTTGGAGGTTTTGAATTTCCTCTTCCTACTATCAAGAAGAAATATGATATTCTTATTATTGGGGATGTGCATATCCCCGTTGAGGTAACATAGTGTCATTCGAAATTTCTTCGGTTCCATGTTATTCAGAATGAGTTCGTTAACAAGACTTGATCAACCTTGTTAGTGGATTCCTTTTGATGATCATGAGATGGATGAAACTAGAAGGCACAACCTTCTGCACCCTCCTTTTACTTTCTGTCTGTTATCTGATTATCCGTGCAATATAATAATACCCCAAAAATAAAAGTTCTCCAAATGCCCTAAAATTCAAATATGATTTTTTCTGGAATATTTGAGAATATTTGGCACTGAGAACACAGCAGGGGGGGGGGTCAACCACCTGCCCACGAGGGTGGAGGGCACGCCCCCTGCCTCGTGGGCCCACGGTGGCCCTCCTCCACTTATCCTTTCACCCATACACTCCTTCTTCCTCCCCCAAACACGAATATCCAGCTCAAACCCGAGCCCAAGCTCGTTTTGCTGCCATTTTCGATCTCCTTGCTCAAAGCACCTCTCACAAAACTGCTTGGGGAGATTGTTCCTTGGTATGTGACTCCTCCATTGGTCCAATTAGTTTTTGTTCTAGTGCTTTATTCATTGCAATTTTTTGCTGCTTAGGTGACCCTATTCTTGAGCTTGCATGTCAAATTTATATGGTCAAAATTAGTTTTGATGCATGATATAGGCCCTAGGCACTTGTAGGAGTAGTTGCTATCAATTTTATTGAGTTTGGTTTACTTTTATTTTGAAGTTACAAAAAATTTTCAGAATTTTTTAGAGGGAGAAATATGCTTAGGAAAATGTTCCAAGGTGGTTCTTCAAGGAAGCAAGGACCCAGGCTTGCAATGCGTGATGCTCATGACGAGCCACCAAGAGACGCTCCAGTGCGTCATTATGAATGGCCTTCTGAGAACTTTATGGATCGAGCGGGAATTAAGGAAGAATTCAACGCATATTTGCGTAACGCTGATCTTGTGAGCTTCGAGGAAGAGAAGTGCATCCAGTATCACAACCTCACCAGTACCTTTGTGAGGAGGTTTGAATTTTCAACTTCACATAATTCTCCAACTGTCATATTTGATCTTTGTGATAAATCTTACACTATGGACTTAGAGGATTTTACCACTACATGCAAACTTCCACAATGGGGTAGTATAAGGTTTCGTCGCAAATCTGAATTTAGAGATTCTCTTGCTAGCATAACTATGGGAGAATCTAGAGATATTACACAAGCTACCATAGGGAGCATTCACTTTCCTGCTATACATTATTTTGCTCTCTTCATAGGTAGATGCATAAATGGTAAAGATGAAGCATGTCACATGTGTGTCCCTGACCTCAGTATTCTTCGGAGTGCTGTGTTAGGAGACAAATCTTATAATTTGGGAGCCATTGTTGCACGTAGGTTGCATCTTAATAGACTTAATGGAGATTCTTTGGTGGAATTTACGCAACCCGCATAGCTAATTTTCTTGGTATAGCCATACGCGAAGATGATATTGAATTACCTCCTGCTTATCTAGATTTTAATGCTATGGTTCACCACCAGTTTGTCGAGAGGAACGAATCACCTCTCCAGTATTGACTAATCTTTGACAGACTCCGTGTTGTCCATATTACTCTCCCTGCTCCTGCCTTCTTTGATTATCAGGCAAGAGGAGGATATACTATTACCAGAGAGGAGGAAGATGAGTACGAGAGGAGAGAGGAGGCCGCTCGTCGCCACGCTGCAGCTCAGCAGGTGATAGCCGCCGCATCGCAGTACGACCCCAACTACTATTAATGATATACGCCAGGCCAGCCGTGGCCATAGACCAACTTAGGCCAAAAGCCTAAGCTTGGGGGAGTACGTATTTCCCACCGACATTACATTTATGATTCACACACTCATTGCTAGATGTCGGTGCTCATACTTTTTCATTGTATCATCCATGCTAGTTTATTTCCCTTTTTATGCTTTCTTCTTGTGTGTTTAATAAACCTTAAGAAAAACCAAAAAATTAGTTGTAGCCTTTAATCAGTTTAATTTCCATGCTTGTAGTATTAATTAAAAAGAAAACCCAAAGAGATTTCCTGGTCTTCTTTTTCTTGTTGGGAGCTTTCCCGTGTAAATAGTTTTATTTCTTTTCTTTTCTTTTGGGGTCGATAGGAGAAGACCATAATTAAATTGTTGAAGTGTCTCTTATATGCATTATTGTTTATCTGACAAAAGATCCCATATTGCCTTGTCTTCTCCTGTTTATTCAATGCTTGCAGATTCCAACTTAGTCCAATGCACGTGCACTATTATTATTATTCACATCGTTCGGTCGTGCAAGTGAAAGGCAATTATGACGATATATGATGGACTGGCTGAGATGAGAAAAGCTGGTATGAACTCGACCTCTTTTGTTTTTATAAATATGATAAGTTCATCGTTCCTGATTCAGCCTATTATGAATAAACATGTTTGCAATGACAATTAGAGACCATAGTTTCTTGTGCCATGCTTGATTAGCTATGAGTTATAATGGTTTACCTTGCGTGCCAACATGCTATTGAGATGGTTATGATGTGGTATGATAGGGTGGTATCCTCCTCTAAATGATTTAAGTGACTTGACTTGGCGCATGTTCACGCATGTAGTTGAAACAAAATCAACATAGCCTTCACGATATTTATGTTCATGGTGGATTATATCCTAGTCATGCTTGCATTCGATGTTGATTAATTTTAATGCATGTTCATGACTGTTGTCGCTCTCTAGCTGGTCGCTTCCCAGTCTTTTGCTAGCCTTCACCTGTACTAAGCGGGAATACTGCTTGTGCATCCAATCCCTTAAACCCCAAAGTTATTCCATATGAGTCCACTATACCTACCTATATACGGTATCTACCTGCCGTTCCAAGTAAATTTGTATGTGCCAAACTCTAAACCTTCAAATAAATATCCTATTTTGTATGCTCTAATAGCTCATGTATCAACTAGGACCGTCTGTATCTTCCATGTTAGGCGGGTTATTCTCAAGAGGAGTGGACTCTGCTCCTGACTCACGAGATAAATGGCTGGTCACCGGGATGCCCAGTCCAATGCTTTATGCAAACTAAATCAAAATAATTGCAAACAAAACTCCCCCTGGGACTCTTGTTAGTTGGAGGCACTTGTTCTTTCGAGCAAGCCATGGATTGATGCTTGTTGGTGGAAGGGGGAGTATAAACTTTACCATTCTATTTGGGAACCGCCTATAATGTGTGTAGCATGGAAGATATCGCCATATCTTGGTTGTTATGTTGACAATGAAAGTATACCGCTCAAAATATTATTCACCTCTGTTTCAAAACCGAGCTCTGGCACCTCTACGAATACCTGCTTCCCCTCTGCGAAGGGCCTATCTATTTACTTTTATGCTGAGTCATCATCCTCTTATTAAAAGAGCACCAGTTAGAGAGCACCGCTGTCATTTGCATTCATTACTGTTAGTTTACATTGAGTATGACTTGACTGGATCTCTTTTACCATGAATTACAATGTCTAGTCAGTCCTTGGTCTTTAAAGGTGCTCTGCATTTATGTTTTGCGGTCACAGAAAGGGCTAGCGAGATACCATCTTGTTATATCATATTATGATTGTTTTGAGAACGTGTTGTCATCCGAGATTTATTATTATGGCTCGCTAGTTGATTATGCTATTGATATGAGTAAACTTGAGACCTATGCGTTATTGCAAATGTGGTTAGTTATAATCTTTGCTGAAAACTTGAATGCTGGCTTTACATATTTACAACAACAAGAGCAAACAGAGTTTGTAAAAGTTTTTCTTTATCACTTTCAGTTTGTCAACTAAATTGCTTGAGGACAAGCAAAGGTTGAAGCTTGGGGGAGTTGATACGTCTCCAACATATCTACTTTTCCAAACACTTTTTCCCTTGTTTTGGACTCTAACTTGCATGATTTGAACGGAACTAACCCGGACTGACGCTGTTTTCAGCAGAATTACTATGGTGTTATTTATGTGTAGGAGAGAACGTTCTCAGAATGACCTGAAACTTCACGGAGCCACTTTTCAGAAAATAAGAAAATACCTGCAAAAGATGAAGGCCAGGGGCCCACCACCTCTCCACGAGGGTGGGGGGCGTGCCTGCCCCCCTAGGGCGCGCCCCCCTACCTCGTGGGCCCCCTGTTGCCTCTCCGACTCCAACTCCAACTCCATATATTGAGTTTCGGGGAGAAAAAAATCAGAGAGAAGAAATCATCGCGTTTGACAATACGGAGCCGCCACCAAGCCCTAAACCTCTCGGGAGGACTGATCTGGAGTCCGTTCGGGGCTTCGGAGAGGGGAATCCGTCGCCATCGTCATCATCAACCATCCTCCATCACCAATTTCATGATGCTCACTGCCGTGCGTGAGTAATTCCATCGTAGGCTTCCTGGACGGTGATGGGTTGGATGGGATCTATCATGTAAACGAGTTAGTTTTGTTAGGGTTTGATCCGTAGTGTCCACTATGTTCTGAGATTGATGTTGCTATGACTTTGCTATGCTTAATGCTTGTCACTAGGGCCCGAGTGCCATGATTTCAGATCTGAACCTATTACGTTTTCATCAATATATGAGTGTTCTTGATCCTATCTTGCAAGTCTATAGTCACCTATTATGTGTTATGATCCGTTAACCCCAAAGTGACAATAATCGGGATACTTACCGGTGATGTCCGTAGTTTGAGGAGTTCATGTATTCACTATGTGTTAATGCTTTGTACCGGTTCTCTATTAAAAGGAGGCCTTAATATCCCTTAGTTTTCGTAAGGACCCCGCCGCCACGGGAGGGTAGGACAAAAGATGTCATGCAAGTTCTTTTCCGTAAGCACGTATGACTATATTCGGAATACATGCCTACATTATATTGACGAACTGGAGCTAGTTCTGTGTCACCCTAGGTTATGACTGTTGCATGATGAACCGCATCCGGCATAATTCTCCATCACCGATCCATTGCCTACGAGCTTTCCATATATTGTTCTTCGCTTATTTACTTTCCCGTTGCTATTGCTATCATCACTACAAAATATCAAAAACATTACTTTTACTATTGTTACCTTTTGTTAGCGTTATCACTACTATCATATTACTTTGCTACTAAACACTTTGCTGCAGATATTAAGTTTCCAGGTGTGGTTGAATTAACAACTCAGCTGCTAATACTTGAGATTATTCTTTGGCTCCCCTTGTGTCGAATCAATAAATTTGGGTTGAATACTTTACCCTTGAAAACTGTTGCGATCCCCTATACTTGTGGGTTATCAGCGGCCTGACCTAGGTAGCCCCTCCCTCTCTCCCCTAATGCCCATTAGGGCCCATATACTCCCCGGGGGGTTCCGGTAACCCCCTGGTACTCCGGTTATCACTACAAAAAAAGACACATTCGTGACATTTTGGGCCGAACGAATTTTTTTCTGTCATACATATGACACTTCTATGACGATAATTGATGTCCCACAAGTATAGGGGATCTATCGTAGTCCTTTCGATAAGTAAGAGTGTCGAACCCAACGAGGAGCAGAAGGAAATGATAAGCGGTTTTTAGCAAGGTATTCTCTGCAAGTACTAAAATAAGTGGTAATAGATAGTTTTGTGATAAGATAGGTTGTAACGAGCAACAAGTAACAAAAGTAAATAAAGTGCAGCAAGATGGCCCAATCCTTTTGTAGCAAAGGACAAGCCGGAAGAAACTCTTATAATAGGAAAAGCGCTCCCGAGGACACATGGGAATATCGTCAAGCTAGTTTTCATCATGTTCATATGATTCGCGTTCAATACTTTGATAATTTGGTATGTGAGTGGACCGGTGCTTGGGTGTTGTTCTTACTTGAACAAGCATCCCACTTATGATTAACCTCTATTGCAAGCATCCGCAACTACAACAAAAGTATTAAGGTAAACCTAACCATAGCATGAAACATGTGGATCCAAATCAGCCCCTTACGAAGCAACGCATAAACTAGGGTTTAAGCTTCTGTCACTCTAGCAACCCATCATCTACTTATTACTTCCCAATGCCTTCCTCTAGGCCCAAATAATGGTGAAGTGTTATGTAGTCGACGTTCACATAACACCACTAGAGGCTAGACAACATACATCTTATCAAAATATCAAACGAATACCAAATTCACATGACTACTCATAACAAGACTTCTCCCTTGTCCTCAGGAACGAACGTAATTACTCACAAAGCATATTCATGTTCATAATGAGAGGGGTAATAATATGCATATAGGATCTGAACATATGATCTTCCACCAAATAAACCAACTAGCATCAACTACAAGGAGTAATCAACACTACTAGCACGAATCCCGGACTTTGAGACAAGAATTGGATGCAAGAGATGAACTAGGGTTTGGAGATGAGATGGTGCTGGTGAAGATGTTGATGGAGAGTGCCCTCTCCTGATGAGAGGAGCGTTGGTGATGACGATGGTGATGATTTCCCCCTCCCGGAGGGAAGTATCCCCGGCAGAACAGCTCTGTCGGAGCTCTAGATTGCATCCGCCAAGGTTCCGCCCCGTGGCGGCTGAGTCTTGTCCCAAAAAGTTCCTCTCTATTTTGTTCTCATCGAAAGACCTCATATAGGAGAAGATGGGCATCGAAGATCCACTACGTGGCCCACGAGGTAGGGGGGCGCGCCCTAGGGGGGGCCCACCCTCGTGAGAAGGGTGTGGGCCCCCTGGCCTTCATCTTTGGCGTGGATTTTTCTTTATTTCTTTTAAGATGTTCCGTGGAGTTTCAGGACTTTTGGAGTTGCGCATAATAGGTCTCTAATATTTGCTCCTTTTCCATACCAGAATTCCAGCTGGCGGCATTCTCCCTCTTTATGTAAACCTTGTAAAATAAGAGAAAATAGCCATAAGTATTGTGACATAAAGTGAAATAATAGTCCATAACATGATAAATATCGATATAAAAGCATGATGCAAAATGGACGTATCAACTCCCCCAAGCTTAGACCTCGCTTGTCCTCAAGCAAAAAGCCGATAACAATAAATATGTCCTCATGTTTAGAGGTAGAGGCGTCGATAAAAATAAAATACGGACATGAAGGCATCATGATTATTCTCATAACAACAACATATATATATATATATTTTGTCATATGATTACTTATGTTCAAGTGATGATCTATTCACAATGCAAAAGTATAAATCATAAAACTTATTGGGCTCCGACAAACTATAATCTCAGTCATTGAAGCAATTGCAATTTATCATAACATCAGAAAGAGTCTATGTCAGAGCTAAAAAGCAAGTCGACATACTCAACTATCATTTAGTCCTCCATAATTGCTAACACTCACGCGATACTTGTGGTTACGGAGTTTTAGTCGGAAACAGAGAAAGATAGGGGCTTATAGTTTTGCCCCACAACCTTTTACCTCAAGGGTAATGTCAACAATAATGGTTCATGCTCCCCTACATCCAATTAGATATATATATATATATATATATATATATCATGTTCTTTCCAACATGCTGAGCTTGCCAAAGGATAAAATGAAAAAGAAAAGGTGAAGATCACCATGACTCTTGCATAAGGTAGAGGATAATAATAAAGGATATGCCCTTCACAGAGGGAAGCAGAGGTTGCCATGCACTTTTATGGTTGGATATATAAAATCTCAATGCGAAAGAACGTCACTTTATATTGCCCCTTGTGAGATGAACCTTTATTATGCAGTTCGTCGCTTTTATTACTTCCACATCACAAGATCGTATAAAGCTTATTTCTCCCACACCAATCAATCATACATATTTAGAGAAATTTTTATTGCTTGCACTGATGACAACTTACTTGAAGGATCTTACTCAATCCATAGGTAGATATGGTGGACTCTCATGGCAAAACTGGTTTAAGGGTATTTGGAAGCACAAGTAGTATTTCTACTTGGTGCTGAGAATTTGGCTAGCATGAGGGGTAAAGGCAAGCTCAACAAGTTAGAGGATCCATGACAACATACTTTATCTCAGATATAAGAAATATATAACTCATTACGTTGTCTTCCTTGTCCAACATCAACTCTTTAGCATGTCATATTTTAATGAGTGCTCCCAATCATAGAAGATGTCAATGATAATATATCTATATGTGAAAACCTCTCTTTCCTTATTACTTCCTATTAATTGCAACAATGACCAAAGCTATGTCTGCCAACTCCCAACAACTTTTAATCATCATACTCTTTCTATGTGAAGTCATTACTCTCAATAAGATCAATATGAACTTTTTGTTTATTTTTATTCCTTTTCTCTTTTCTTTTATTCACCCAAGATCATGGAAAAATAATCGAGCCCTTGACTCAACACTAATCTTTATTATATATAGCTCACGGACTCGATTACATAGAGAGATCATAAAGCAAAACTCAAAACTAGATCATGCCATAAACTTTATTCTACTAGATCAAGATATTATCAAAAGGATCGAACTAAGAAAAACGGTAAAGGTAAAAGTGATGGTGATACGATACCGGGGCAGCTCCCCCAAGCTTGGCAGTTGCCAAGGGGAGTGCCCATACCCATGTGATTATATCTCCTTCTTTGTTGTTGGTGTAATATTCTTGGCGATTATTCCTCTCAGGATACGGTTCTCCTCCTTGAGCTTATTGACTTGCTGCTTGAGGTCCATTATTTCCTTACGAAGCTTTCCTGTGAAAGCTAAAGCTCCTTGCACCCAAGGGTGTTGCATAGCTACGGGAGAACAAGTGACACTCCTCTTCATATTTTCATAAGTAAGAAATCTAACATTAGAAGGGATAACCAAGTTTGGAATAGCTGAGCTCTGTAGTTCCCCCATCGTCAACCCAGCTCGGAGGCGAGAGGTGACTTCTTGATCCTCCATAGCATCTACTCTCATCAAGTCAGCCTCCATCTCCTCGTCCGTTGCTGGCCCAAAGTGGTCAGCGTCGCTGTTTGCCCTTGGTTCCGGTGCCGGATTAGATACTCGGCTCTCCCCGATTGACTCTTGAGAAGACATCTTACTCTAATCTGCAGCAGCAACAGCTCGAAAACAAAAACAGAGGAAATATGCGTGATACAGGAGTCAAAACCTCCGGGAGAATATATAATGAATTTTTTCTGACCAAAATACGCAGTGTGCAAGAAAACGGAGTCCGGAAGGCACACGAGGTGCTCACGAGGTAGGGGGTGCGCCCAGGGGGGTAGGGCGTGCCCACCACCCTCGTGGGGCCCTCGTGTCCTTCCTGGACTGCTACTTATTTTTCTATTTTTCTAAATATTCCAAAATGGAGAAATATTGCCTTAAAAATTGTTTTGGAGTCGGTTTACTTACCCTACCACATACCTATTTCTTTTAAGAGTCTGAAACGTTCCGGAAAGTGTCCCTTATATATTCCTCTGGGGTTACGGTTTCAATAATATTGGTTTCAACATTTATTGGATTACCTGAGATATAATGTTTAATTCTTTGACCGTTTACCACCTTCGGATTTGTGCCCTCGAAGTTGTTGATTTTTATGGCACCGGAATGATAGACCTCTTCGATAACATAGGGGCCTTCCCATTTAGAGAGAAGTTTTCCTGCAAAAAATCTTAAACGAGAGTTGTATAGTAATACATAATTACCTACATTAAACTCACGCTTTTGTATCCTTTTGTCATGCCATCTTTTAACTTTTTCTTTAAACAACTTGGCATTTTCATAAGCTTGGGTTCTCCATTCATCAAGTGAGCTAATATCAAATAACCTCTTTTCACCAGCAAGTTTAAAATAATAGTTGAGCTCTTTAATAGCCCAATATGCCTTATGTTCTAGTTTGAGAGGTAAGTGACATGCTTTTCCATAGACCATTTTATACAGAGACATACCCATAGGATTTTTGTATGCAGTTCTATAAGCCCATAATGCATCATCAAATTTCTTAGACCAATTCTTTCTAGACCTATTAACAGTCTTTTGCAAAATTAATTTGAGCTCTCTATTTCTCAACTCTACTTGACCACTAGACTGAGGGTGATAAGGAGATGCAATTCTATGATTAACATCATATTTAGCAAGCATTTTACGGAAAGCACCATGAATAAAGTGTGAACCACCATCAGTCATTAAATATCTAGGGACTCCAAACCTCGGAAAAATAACTTCTTTAAGCATTTTAATAGAAGTGTTATGATCAGCACTACTAGTTGGAATAGCTTCTACCCACTTAGTAACGTAATCAACAGCAACTAAAATATGTGTGTATCCATTAGAGGCGGGAAAGGGTCCCATATAATCAAAACCCCAAACATCAAATGGTTCAATTACAAGAGAATAATTCATAGGCATTTCTTGACGTCTACTAATATTACCAATTCTTTGACATTCATCACAAGACAAGACAAACTTACGGGTGTCCTTGAAGAGAGTAGGCCAATAAAAACCAGATTGCAATACCTTATGTGCAGTTCTATCTCCAGCGTGGTGTCCTCCATAAGACTCGGAGTGACACTTGCATTGGATCTGTTCCTGTTCATGCTCAGGTACACAACGTCTAATAACACCATCTACTCCTTTATAAAGATGTGGGTCATCCCAAAAGTAATGTCTTAAATCATAGAAAACTTTTTTCTTTTGTTGGTATGTGAAGCTAGGTGGTATAAACTTAGCAACAATATAATTAGCATAATCAGCATACCATGGAGTACTACGAGAAGTACTTATAACATTTAATTGTTCATCAGGAAAGTTATCATTAATAGGTAGTGGGTCATCAATAATATTTTCTAACCTAGACAGGTTGTCTGCAACGGGGTTCTCAACTCCCTTTCTATCAACAATATGCAAATCAAATTCTTGAAGCAAGAGGACCCATCTAATAAGTCTAGGTTTAGCATCTTTCTTTTCCATAAGATATTTAATAGCAGCATGATCAGTTTGAATAGTTACTTTAGAATTAACAATATAAGATCTGAACTTATCACAAGCAAATACAACTGCTAAGAGTTCTTTTTCAGTAGTAGCATAATTTCTTTGAGCATTGTCTAGAGCTTACTATCATAATGAATAACATTTAATTTCTTATCAACTCTTTGCCCTAGAACAACACCTACAGCATAATCACTAGCATCACACATAATTCCAAAGGGTAGGTTCCAATCAGGTGGCTGGACAATAGGTGCAGAGACTAATGCTTTCTTAAGTATTTCAAATGCTTCTACACAATCATCATCAAAGACAAATGGTATATCTTTTTGCAATAAATTACTTAGAGGCCGAGAAATTTTTGAGAAGTCCTTAATGAACCTCCTATAAAATCCAGCGTGACCAAGGAAACTTCTTATACCTTTGATGTCCTTGGGACATGGCATCTTTTCAATAGCATCAACCTTAGCTTTATCAACTTCAATACCTCTTTCAGAAACTTTGTGCCCCAAGACAATACCTTCATTAACCATAAAGTGGCACTTTTCCCAATTCAATACAAGATTAGTTTCTTCACATCTCTGCAAAGCTCGATCAAGATTGCTCAAGCAATCATCAAAAGAGGAACCATAGACGGAAAAGTCGTCCATGAAAACCTCACAAATCTTTTCACAAAAGTCAGAGAATATAGCCATCATGCATCTTTGAAAGGTAGCAGGTGCATTACATAAACCAAAAGGCATACATCTATAAGCAAAAGTACCAAAAGGGCATGTAAAAGTAGTCTTTGATTGATCTCTAGCTGACACAGGTATTTGAGAGAAACCAGAATAACCATCTAGATAGCAATAGTGTGTATGTTTGCATAATCTTTCTAGTATTTGATCAATAAAAGGTAAGGGGTAATGATCTTTCTTAATAGCTTTATTTAATTTGCGGAAATCAGTTACCATCATATAACCTGTGATAATTCTTTGTGGAATCAATTCATCTTTATCATTAGGAACAACAGTAATACCTCCCTTCTTAGGGACACAATGGACAGGACTTACCCACTCACTATCAGCAACAGGATAGATTATACCTGCCTCCAGAAGCTTTAGTATTTCTTTTCTTACCACTTCTTTCATTTTAGGATTCAGACGTCGTTGAGGATCACGAACTGGTTTGGCATCTGTTTCCAAATTTATTTTATGTTGACATAGAGTGGGACTAATGCCCTTAAGATCATCAAGAGTATATCCAATAGCAGCATGATGCTTCTTCAGAGTTTTCAATAATCTTTCTTCTTCATGCTCTGAAAGGTTAGCACTAATAGTAACATGATATATCTTCTTTTCATCAAGATAAGCATATTTAAGATTATCAGGCAACGGTTTATGCTCAAACACAGGATCACCCTTGGGTGGAGGAGGATCCCCTAAAATTTCAACAGGCAAGTTGTGATGCAGAATAGGTTCCTGTTTAAAGAATATTTCATCTATTTCCCTTCTTTCATTCATGAACATATCATTTTCATGGTCTAGCAAATAATGTTCTAAAGGATCACTAGGAGGTACGACAATAGAAGCAACACCAATAATTTCATCCTTCCTAGGTAATTCTTCCTCACGATGTTGTTTACTAAATTTAGAGAAATTAAACTCATAAACCATATCATCCAAACCAACAGTAACAATATTCTTAGCGCAGTCTATGGTAGCATTGACAGTATTTAAGAAGGGTCTAGCAAATATAATTGGACAAAAGCTATCTTGCGAAGAAGTAAAAACAAGAAAATCAGCAGGATATTTATTTTTCCCACAAAAGACTTCAACATCTCTAACAATTCCAATTGGTGCAATAGTATCTCTATTAGCAAGTTTAATAGTAACATCAATATCTTCTAACTCAACAGGTGCAATTTCATTCTTAATTTCTTCATATAAAGCATGCAGTATAACACTAGCACTAGCACCCATATCACATAAGCCATGATAACAATGATCTCCTATATTAACAGAAATAACAGGCATGCCTACCACAGGTCTATGTTTATCCTTATCACAAGGTTTAGCAATTCTAGCAGTTTCACCTTCGAACTGAATAACATGCCCATCAATATTATCAGACAAGAGATCTTTACCAATAGCAATATTAGGTTCTACTTTAACTTGTTCAGGAGGTGTATAAGTTCTAATATTGCTTTTATGAACAACAGTTGAAGCTTTAGCATGATCCTTTATTCTAACAGGGAAAGGTGGTTTCTCAATATAAGAAGTAGGAACAATAGGATCATTATAAGTGACAGTATTTTCTTCAACTTTAATAGGTGCAACTACTTTTACTTCTATGGGAGGATGATATTTAAACCACTTCTCCTTAGGGAGATCAACATAAGTAGCAAAAGATTCACAGAAAGAGACTACTATCTCAGAGTCAAGTCCATATTTAGTGCTAAACTTACGGAAAATATCGGTGTCCATAAAAGATTTAACACAATCAAACTTAGGTGTCATACCTGACTCCTTACCTTCGTCGAGGTCCCAATCTTCAGAGTTGCATTTAATTCGATCCAATAAATTCCATCTGAATTCAATAGTCTTCATCATAAAAGAGCCAGCACAAGAAGTATCGAGCATGGTGCGATTGTTTTCAGAAAGCCGCGCATAAAAACTTTGCATAATTATTTCCCTCGAGAGCTCATGATTGGGGCATGAATATAACATTGATTTAAGCCTCCCGCAAGCTTGAGCGATGCTTTCTCCTTCGCGAGGCCAAAAATTATATATATAATTGCGATCACGATGAACAAGATGCATAGGGTAATACTTTTGATGAAATTCCAGCTTCAATCTTTTATAGTCCCATGATCTCATATCATCACATAGCCTATACCATATCAGCGCGTCTCCCTTCAAAGAGAAAGGGAAGACCTTCTTCTTAGCAACATCATCGGGTAAACCTGCAAGCTTAAATAATCCACAAACTTCATCCACATATATTAAGTGCTCATCAGGATGCTTTGTTCCATCTCCTGTAAAAGGATTAGGTAGCAGTTTTTCTATCATACCTGAAGGATACTCATAAGGAATTTCATTTTCAATAGGTTCAGTAGGTTGAGGAGCAACTCTTTGCTCTACTGGACGGGGTGAAGATACCCCGAACAAGCCCCTCAGAGAATTACTTTCCATAGTAACAAGTGACAGTAAATTTCAGCACACTATATAAATTTTTCCTTACCAAATTCCACCTACCAAAGGCGCTACACTCCCCGGCAACGGCGCCAGAAAAGAGTCTTGATGACCCACAAGTATAGAGGATCTATCGTAGTCCTTTAGATAAGTAAGAGTGTCGAACCTAACGAGGAGCAGAAGGAAATGATAAGCGGTTTTTAGCAAGGTATTCTCTGCAAGTACTGAAATAAGTGGTAACAGATAGTTTTGTGATAAGATAGGTTGTAACGAGCAACAAGTAAAAAAAGTAAATAAAGTGCAGCAAGATGGCCCAATCCTTTTGTAGCAAAGGACAAGCCGGAACAAACTCTTATAATAGGAAAAACGCTCCCGAGGACACATGGGAATATCGTCAAGCTAGTTTTCATCACGTTCATATGATTCGCGTTCGATTCTTTGATAATTTGATATGTGGGTGGACCGGTGCTTGGGTGTTGTTCTTACTTGAACAAGCATCCCACTTATGATTAACCTCTATTGCAAGCATCTGCAACTACAACAAAAGTATTAAGGTAAACCTAACCATAGCATGAAACATGTGGATCCAAATCAGCCCCTTAGGAAGCAACGCATAAACTAGGGTTTAAGCTTCTGTCACTCTAGCAACCCATCATCTACTTATTACTTCCCAATGCCTTCCTCTAGGCCCAAATAATGGTGAAGTGTTATGAGTCGACGTTCACATAACACCACTAGAGGCTAGACAACATACATCTTATCAAAATATGAGACGAATACCAAATTCACATGACTACTCATAGCAAGACTTCTCCCTTGTCCTCAGGAACGAACGTTATTACTCACAAAGCATATTCATGTTCATAATCAGAGGGGTAATAATATGCATATAGTATCTGAACATATGATCTTCCACCAAATAAACCAACTAGCATCAACTACAAGGAGTAATCAACACTACTAGCAACCTACTAGCACCAATCCCGGACTTCGAGACAAGAATTGGATGCAAGAGATGAACTAGGGTTTGGAGATGAGATGGTGCTGGTGAAGATGTTGATGGAGATTGCCCTCTCCTGATGAGAGGAGCGTTGGTGATGACGATGGTGATGATTTCCCCCTCCCGGAGGGAAGTATCCCCGGCAGAACAGCTCTGCCGGAGCTCTAGATTGGATCCGCCAAGGTTCCGCCTCGTTGCGGCTGAGTCTCGTCCCGAAAAGTTCCTCTCTATTTTTTCTCATCGAAAGACCTAATATAGGAGAAGATGGGCATCGGAGAGCCACCAGGGGGCCCACGAGGTAGGGGGTGCGCCCTGGGGGGGGGGCGCCCCCACCCTCGTGAGAAGGGTGTGGGCCCCCTGGCCTGCATCTTTGGCATGGATTTTTCTTTATAGCTTTTAAGACGTTCCGTGGAGTTTCAGGGCTTTTGGAGTTGCGCAGAATAGGTCTCTAATATTTGCTCCTTTTCCAGACCAGAATCCAGCTGCCGGCATTCTCCCTCTTTATGTAAACCTTGTAAAATAAGAGAAAATAGCCATAAGTATTGTGACATAAAGTGAAATAATAGTCCATAACACGATAAATATCGATATAAAAGCATGATGCAAAATGGACGTATCAATAAGTGTGAGAAAATCCGGTATCATCATAGATGTGGTGGGCTCCTACTTCTATGACAAAAAGTCATGACAGAAAATGGGCTTTTTGTCCTGGGCGGGCCGGAGACGTAGCTGCATGACATTCTTTGGGCCGTCCATGATGGAAAAAACCGTGGTAGAAGCGAGGGGGAGGAAAATTTCGGGGAGTTCCCAGTTACGATGGGAGGTCGGGGACCAAGCGATGCGCGCTTCTCTTGTACACGTACGCGCGTGTGTGCGAGGCGTTGGCTCTAACTGAACCCGAGCGAGGCATTGGGCTCTAACTGAACCCGAGCGATTGCACTGCAGGCTACGCGTTACTGAACCCGAGCGATCGATCGATGGCTGTTACCTGAGGCCGATCGAGCGATTCCTTCGCTACTGCTGCTAACTGAAGCCGATCGATTGGATGAACAGTGAGCGTTGCGGGAGGGGGGGGGGTTGGATGAAAAGTGAGCGGTGGCGTTGCCTCTGGATGAACAGGACCCCGTGGTGTGGAGGGCTGTATGAATAGTAGACGATGGAGGGGTGCCCGTGGATGGGTGGTTGAACAGGACCCCGTGGTGTGGAGGGCTGGATGAACAGTAGACGGTGGAGGGGTGCCCGTGGAGGGGTGGTTGAACAGTAGCCGGTGGAGTAGCGCGCGGTGGAGGCTAGATGAACAGGAGCCCGTGGAGGCTGGAGGAGGTCGACGGTAGCCCGTGGAGGCCGAAGGAGGTCGACGGTGGAGATGAACAGTATCCCGTGGAGTCCCGTTTTGCGGTACGCCACACCCCTCCCGATGAACGGGACCCCTATTTCAACCGTAGCGCTCCAACACAAATCCGTTTCCTCCGTTTTGCGGTACGCCACACCCCTACCGATCAACAGGACCCCTGTTTTGACCGTAGGAGGTCCGTTTCCTCTGTTTTGCGGTACGCCAGACCCCTCCCGATGAACAGGATCCCGTTTCGAACGTGGCCGGTCGAACACAAGGCTGTTTCCTCCGTTTTGCGGTACGCCAAGCCTCGTTTCCATCGCCTGTTCTGTC
Organism: Triticum urartu; assembly: GCF_003073215.2. Lineage (NCBI taxonomy): Eukaryota > Viridiplantae > Streptophyta > Magnoliopsida > Poales > Poaceae > Triticum > Triticum urartu. Next base: position 25,464,198 of record NC_053023.1, read on the forward strand.
CAAGCCCTCCCGATGAACACAACCACGCATTCCATTCCGACCCAGCCGGTTGGCTCCCACGCGTTCCGTAGACTCCCGATGAACATGATGCATTCCGTTGCCTCCCCATGAACACAACGCATTCCGTTTCCTACCCATGAACACGACGTATTCCGTTAACTCCCCATGAACACGACGATGACGCTGTTTCTCCGTTCCGACCCAGCCATGTACACGAGCCCTGGCCGTACGTATGCGCGAGTAGGCATTTGATACCCTGCCCGTATGTACACATACGTGGCCGTATTTTCTTTCTTGCACCCTGGACGCTGTACGTACGTGTACATGCTACGTGCGCGCCTCTACTACGACACGTGCGCGCCTAAACATCGACCAGTATGTACGTACACGTTCACGACCAGAATGACAACGCTACGTACGCTTCGAGCAGGTGGGTCCCGACTGTCAGGCACTTCCTTGCGTGCGAAGATGTAGCTAGTGGGTCCCAGCAGTCAGGGGGGAAACGTTTTTTTTCGTGAAATACGGTGGCCCGTTCGGTGGGTGCACGCTATTGATAACCCACAAGTATAGGGGATCACAACAGTTTTCGAGGGTAGAGTATTCAACCCAAATTTATTGATTCGACACAAGGGGAGCCAAAGAATATTCTCAAGTATTAGCAGCTGAGTTGTCAATTCAACCACACCTGGAAACTTAATATCTGCAGCAAAGTGTTTAGTAGCAAAGTAATATGATAGTAGTGATAACGATAACAAAAGGTAACAATAGTAAAAGTAATGTTTTTTGTATTTTGTAGTGATGATAGCAATAGCAACGGGAAAGTAAATAAGCGAAGAACAATATATGGAAAGCTCGTAGGCAATGGATCGGTGATGGAGAATTATGCCGGATGCGGTTCATCATGCAACAGTCATAACCTAGGGTGACACAGAACTAGCTCCAGTTCGTCAATATAATGTAGGCATGTATTCCGAATATAGTCATACGTGCTTATGGAAAAGAACTTGCATGACATCTTTTGTCCTACCCTCCCGTGGCGGTGGGGTCCTTACGAAAACTAAGGGATATTAAGGCCTCCTTTTAATAGAGAACGGGAACAAAGCATTAACACATAGTGAATACATGAACTCCTCAAACTATGGTCATCACCGGTAAGTATCCCGATTATTGTCACTTTGGGGTTAATGGATCATAACACATAATAGGTGACTATAGACTTGCAAGATAGGATCAAGAACACTCATATATTGATGAAAACATAATAGGTTCAGATCTGAAATCATGGCACTCGGGCCCTAGTGACAAGCATTAAGCATAGCAAAGTCATAGCAACATCAATCTCGAACATAGTGGACACTAGGGATCAAACCCTAACAAAACTAACTCGATTACATGATAGATCCCGTCCAACCCATCACCGTCCAGCAAGCCTACGATGGAATTACTCACGCACGGCAGTGAGCATCATGAAATTGGTGATGGAGGATGGTTGATGATGACGATGGCAACGGGTTCCCCTCTCCGAAGCCCCGAACGGACTCCAGATCAGCCCTCCCGAGAGGTTTTAGGGCTTGGCGGCGGCTCCGTATCGTAAAACGCGATGATTTCTTCTCTCTGATTTTTTCTCCCCGAAACTCGATATATGGAGTTGGAGTTGGAGTCGGAGAGGCAACAGGGGGCCCACGAGGTAGGGGGACGCGCCCTAGGGGGGCAGGCACGCCCCCCACCCTCGTGGAGAGGTGGTGGGCCCCTGGCCTTCATCTTTTGCAGGTATTTTTTCTTATTTTCTGAAAAGTGGCTCCGTGAAGTTTCAGGTCATTCTGAGAACGTTTGCTCCTGCACATAAATAACACCATAGTAATTCTGCTGAAAACAGCTTCAGGCCGGGTTAGTTCCGATCAAATCATGCAAGTTAGGGTACAAAACAAGGGCAAAAGTGTTTGGAAAAGTAGATACGTTGGAGACGTATCAACTCCCCCAAGCTTAAACCTTTGCTTGTCTTCAAGCAATTCAGTTGACAAACTGAAAGTGATAAAGAAAAATTTTACAAACTCTGTTTGCTCTCGTTGTTGTCAATATGTAAAGCCAGCATTCAAGTTTTCAGCAAAGATTATAACTAACCACATTTGCAATAACCATAGGTCTCAAGTTTACTCATATCAATAGCATAATCAACTAGCGAGCCATAATAATAAATCTCGGATGACAACACTTTCTCAAAACAATCATAATATGATATAACAAGATGGTATCTCGCTAGCCCTTTCTGAGACCGCAAAACATAAATGCAGAGCACCTTTAAAGACCAAGGACTGACTAGACATTGTAATTCATGGTAAAAGAGATCCAGTCAAGTCATACTCAATGTAAACTAACAGTAATGAATGCAAATGACAGCGGTGCTCTCTAACTGGTGCTCTTTTAATAAGAGGATGATGACTCAGCATAAAAGTAAATAGATAGGCCCTTCGCAGAGCGAAGCAGGGATTTGTAGAGGTGCCAGAGCTCGGTTTTGAAACAGAGGTGAATAATATTTTGAGCGGTATACTTTCATTGTCAACATAACAACCAAGAGATGGCTCTATCTTCCATGCTACACACATTATAGGCGGTTCCCAAACAGAATGGTAAAGTTTATACTCCCCCTTCCACCAACAAGCATCAATCCATGGCTTGCTCGAAACAACGAGTGCCTCCAACTAACAAGAGTCCCAGGGGGAGTTTTGTTTGCAATTATTTTGATTTAGTTTGCATAAAGCATTGGACTGGGCATCCCGGTGGCCAGCTATTTATCTCGTGAGTGAGGAGCGGAGTCCACTCCTCTTGAGAATAACCCGCCTAACATGGAAGATACAAACAGCGCTAGTTGATACATGAGCTGTTAGAGCATACAAAACAGGATATTTATTTGAAGGTTTAGAGTTTGGCACATACAAATTTACTTGGAACGGCAGGTAGATACCGTATATAGGTAGGTATAGTGGACTCATATGGAATAACTTTGGGGGTTTGAGGAATTGGATGCACAAGCAGTATTCCCGCTTAGTACAGGTGAAGGCTAGCAAAAGACTGGGAAGCGACCAGCTAGAGAGCGACAACAGTCATGAACATGCATTAAAATTAATCAACATCGAATGCAAGCATGACTAGGATATAATCCACCATGAACATAAATATCGTGAAGGCTATGTTGATTTTGTTTCAACTACATGCGTGAACATGCGCCAAGTCAAGTCACTTAAGTCATTCAGAAGAGGATACCACCCTATCATACCACATCATAACCATCTCAATAGCATGTTGGCACGCAAGGTAAACCATTATAACTCATAGCTAATCAAGCATGGCACAAGAAACTATGGTCTCTAATTGTCATTGCAAACATGTTTATTCATAATAGGCTGAATCAGGAACAATGAACTTATGATATTTATAAAAACAAAAGAGGTCGAGTTCATACCAGCTTTTCTCATCTTAGCCAATCCATCATATATCGTCATAATTGCCTTTCACTTGCACGACCGAATGATGTGAATAATAATAATAGTGCACGTGCATTGGACTAAGCTGGAATCTACAAGCATTCAATAAACAGGAGAAGACAAGGCAATATGGGCTCTTTTGTCAGATAAACAATAATGCATATAAGAGACACTTCAACAATTTAATTATGGTCTTCTCCTATTGACCCCAAAAGAAAAGAAAAGAAATAAAACTATTTACACGGGAAATCTCTTTGGGTTTTCTTTTTAATTAATACTACAAGCATGGAAATTAAACTGATTAAAGGCTACAACTAATTTTTTGGTTTTTCTTAAGGTTTATTAAACACACAAGAAGAAAGCATAAAAAGGGAAATAAACTAGCATGGATGATACAATGAAAAAGTATGAGCACCGACATCTAGCAATGAGTGTGTGAATCATAAATGTAATGTCGGTGGGAAATACGTACTCCCCCAAGCTTAGGCTTTTGGTAGTAATGATAATGGTAGCAAAAGGTAATGGTAGTAAAAGCAATGTTTTTGGTATTTTGTAGTGATGATAGCAATAGCAACAGAAAAGTAAATAAGCGAAGAACAATATGTGGAAAGCTCGTAGGAAATGGATCGGTGATGGAGAATTATGCTGGATGCGGTTCATCATGTAACAGTCATAACCTAGGGTGACACAGAACTAGCTCTAGTTCATTGATATAATGTAGGCATGTATTCTGAACATAGTCATACGTGCTTATGGAAAATAACTTGCACGCCATCTTTTGTCCTACCCTCCCGTGGCAGCGGGGTCCTTACGGAAAATAAGGGATATTAAGGCCTCCTTTTAATAGAGAACCGGAACAAAGCATTAACACATAGTGAATACATGAACTCCTCAAACTACGGTCATCACCGGTAAGTATCCCGATTATTGTCACTTCGGGGTTAACAGATCATAACACATAATAGGTGACTATAGACTTGCAAGATAGGATCAAGAACACTCATATATTGATGAAAATATAATAGGTTCAGATCTGAAATCATGGCACTCGGGCCCTAGTGACAAGCATTAAGCATAGCAAAGTCATAGCAACATCAATCTCAGAACATAGTGGACACTAGGTATCAAACCCTAACAAAACTAACTCGATTACATGATAAATCCCATCCAACCCATCACCGTCCAACAAGCCTACGATGGAATTACTCACGCACGGAAGTGAGCATCATGAAATTGGTGATGAAGGATGGTTGATGATGACGATGGCGACGGATTCCCCTCTCCGAAGCCCCGAACGGACTCTAGATCAGCCCTCCCGAGAGGTTTTAGGGCTTGCCGGCTGCTCCGTATCGTATAACATGATGATTTATTCTATCTAATTTTTTTCTCCCCGAAACTCAATATATGGAGGTGGAGTTGGAGTCGGAGAGGCAACAGGGGGCCCACGAGGTAGGGGGGCACGCCCTAGGGGGGCAGGCGTGCCGCCCACCCTCGTGGCAAGGTGGTGGCTCCCCTGGCCTTCATCTTTGGCGGGTATTTTTCTTTTTTTCTGAAAAGTGTCTTCGTGAAGTTTCAGGTCATTCCGAGAACGTTTGCTCCTGCACATAAATAACACCATGGTAATTCTGTTGAAAACAGCGTCAGTCCGAGTTAGTTCCATTCAAATCATGCAAGTTAGAGTCCAAAACAAGGGCAAAAGTGTTTGGAAAAGTAGACACGTTGGAGACGTATCAGCTGTCAGGTGGAGGAATAATTATTTTGCACGTAATAAGGAGGCACTTCCTTGCTGCGGCCGTGGACCCAACTGTTAGCCTCTCCATGTACAATCCACGTCCGATGGAAGCCGTTCCTTGACCACGTTGACCACGCCGCGCCGAGAGCACCAGGGCGGTGGACGACAGCGAGGCCTAGGAAGGGGATGACGCGGAGCCGGGGAAGACGCGGCAGTGGATGCCCACTCATAGAGGAGTACGAGGGTTCACTGGTTCGCTGTGGTGTGAGGCTGCCGTCGCCGCAGAATAACAGGGGGTGTGGGTGAGTAGAGGGATGGCCTGGCCAGCGGTGGGAGTAGTAGGGGGCGGTGAGGCCTCTGCCGCATCGCAGCCGGCCACGAGAAGCAGGAGCACGAGGCACGACCGACGCTGGTTTGGGCGGCTGGAGCAAGAAGACCAGAGGTTGAAGAAGCACTACGGCCGTTGGATGGACATCGTATGGTCACTGGAGCTAGAATCGTGCATATTGACTAAGTTGACAAAGCCCTCCGTCACCGTCAACTTAGTAGGCCCACAAGTCAGCCTGCCACTATACTGGGTCCCAGCTAACAGGGGGAGTATTCATTTTTTTGAGCCTAATAAGGAGGCACTTCCTTGCGTGCGAAGATATAGCTGGTGGGTCTGAGCTGTCAGCGGCGGTAACGTTTTTTTGCGAAATACAGAGGCCCTTTCGGTGGATCCCTGATGTCAGGTAGATGAATCATTATTTTGCGCGGGTCTGACTGGCGGTGCTCCCGCCGTCTCCCGAGGTCTCGCTGGCTGGTGGGCCCGGCTGCCTCCAGGCCGTACAGACAAGCCGCCATGGGCGCAAGACCAGGTACAGTGGTGCTGATGTCAGGGCCGGCTGGGCAACAGTGCCACGCCGTGGGGAGATCTTCCCAAGTACGGCGCGTTGTAGCCATGCCTGCCCTTGGTAAGGGGTAGGGAGTGGGCTTCATTGTAGCCACGCCCCTACCCCGTCCCCCTCGATGAGGTCATGGTTTGTTGGAGTCGCCGGCCGACTCCCCAAAGTCGGCTTCTCTGGAAGTCCTCCCTGGGACGCGGCCGTGAGCGGGCAGTCGGCCGCCTTGCCATAGACTCCCCAGGAGGCGGCTCTTCGCCCTGTGGTCTTGAGGGGCGCAGCCTGCCCCGATGTCCTGAAAGATTGTGGGGCTCGGGTTGGCCTACCCATGGCCCATTACTCCGACAGATGCTAACTTTATTCATTCTCAAGTGATTACAATCTCTCACTTTTCCATTACATGTGTCAACTCAACCCTCAATATAAAAGAAAATGTTCTCACTTTTACTACTCCATTTCTTTTGTTGCAAACTCAACTATCTAGCACAAGTTTCCTTCTCCTTGGGGCATTCTCTGGCAAAGTGCCCTGCTCCATCACAACTAAAACATATTACTTCTAACAAGTATCGAGGTTTCCTTTTTGGGCAATTGTTGAGGTAGTGCCCTGACTCCTTGCACCTGTAACAGGTGATATGACTCAGGTCCTTCCTGGAATCCAATCTGCTTCTCTTCCTGGACCATTCCATGCCAATCATGGCTTCTATTTCTTGTGGGTCATATTCTACTTCCTCTGTCGGGAATTATACTAGATCCCCATTCAAACAATTTTGGGAGATGTGTCCTTCTTCTCCACATGAATAGGAAGACTTAGTGCAGGGTTTACTCGGGTCTTCTTTAGGCATGTCCTCCATCTCTTCCTTCATCACAACTTCTTCTAAAATTTCCATGAGGGCTCCTTTCATTACTTCTTTCTTCTGCTGGATGGTTCGTTGTACCATGGGGTAAATGTGAAACTGAGCAGGATAGTGGGTAGTCCCTTCACACAAGAAACAAGTAATCTGCCTAATTGGGCATTCTTCAACTGGGTGACTTCCTTCACAATTAGGGCATTCATCCTTGTGTTCTTTATGGGTGTGTCCTATTTCTCCACAAATTTTCATGCACAAGGTTTCTCCATATCCTTTCCATAAGGGTTCAACTTCTGGGACACAAGCCGTAACTTTGGCAGAGTCAACTTAAATTCTTTCCAAGTGGTTAATCCTTGCCATCCATTGATGGTTTGGTACATCCTCCACCAAGTAGAAGCACCTCTTTCAAAGCACTGAAGAGCATGCTGGGTCATATCCTTTTCGACTATAGGGTTATTCTCCATGTTCTGAATCCATCCGTCTGTCTCCAACTGACTCATCGGTCCAGAAAATACAAGCTCATCTCCATTCATCCTCTATTGGGTCCATGTGGGTTTGGGGTAAGATAAGAGAGAGGGAGAGGGATACACACAATACAAACAAAAGTTTTGAAAAGATAGATTTTATTTGTGACCGTCGGGAAAAACATCAAACAAATAACAGCTCACAAATGTCGCATCTAACGTAGGTATATAACAGGGGTTTGGTCTTCTAAGGGTCAATAAATCTTCAAAATCGCCAACTCTTCAAGTCTTGTTTATGTCTCCGATGGCTTCTTCCCATTGTGCTTGTCCTTCTCAAGTTCTTTTGCCAGATCATCCCCGTTGACGTGAAATCTATCGTGACATCCTTTAATATTCCGGAGTTTCATTTCAAACTTCTAGGTTTCAACATCCTTGGCATGAACCATGGTCTAGTTCCTGACAAATCTCTGGATTCTCGAGGTTTTGTTCCTCCAATTTGGCTACTTCAGCTTCTGGGTCCTGAGTTCTTCACGAAATGCTCCTTGTCAAAATACGGCTTCCTGAAGGTCCATCTTAACTTCTTGATGTAACACTCCAGATCCTGGTGATACACTAGCTAAAACTTCACCTCTCGCTGATAGATGCTCCATCAGCCTTCTACCATCCAATCCTTCCATGCATATGCATGCTTAACTCAGCATGGTGACAATAGCATAAGAGGGCGATAACATCATGTATAGCTGTGTTTCTGCTCTTGTCATTTCCATGAGCTATCTCTCCATAGTTGATATCTCCTTCCTTAGGGTTTTCTTTGACAAAACTTCAAGTTCTCATGCTCCTTCTTTCACTCTTTCTCCAATACACCTTGATCTCGGGTATTGACAGCTTCCATAGTCTGCCAAGTTCCATAAGGGGTGCCTTCCCAGGTCATACAAATCTAGAAATTGTATAGGGCCTTCAAATTCTCCTAGTCTTTGGAGTCTTCAACCGTTGCAGTTTCCATTATTATAATGTATGGTAAAATCCTCTTCATTCCGAATGGCCTCAGTTTTCCGATATCTTGTACTTCTTGGAGTGTTCTTATCAGTCGAATCTTCGTGTGGTCAAAAGGGGAAAGGGGTATAGTCTCACTAAAAGGAAATTTTTGAATAAACTCAGAAGAGAAGAGAGGTAAAAGATCTTTTTGTAAGGGAAAGTTGTAGAGAAAAATCTTTGCTATGGGCTTGCCAGTTTCTAGGGTCACGTCCTACAGTCAACATGTGCTCTGATACCATCTTGTAGCGACCCGATCCGAATGGATCAAGTCTCTGTGCTTAAGTGTCATCCCTGGATCGGTATGCTGACACACACAGTACTTGAGGATTTATAACAGAGGTAAATCACATGCATAAGTAACGTAAATACTATTACCTCAATCCAAATAGCGGAAGTAACAAGGTTGTGGATTCCCATCAACACCAACGGCAAAGTTGAGTGTAGAAATCGTAACCCTAACGTATCACTTACTCGTCGTAAGATATCCTACAACATGAGACGTTGCAGCCACAGAGGGTCAGTACATTGAATGTACTGGCAAATTCACACCATAGAGAATGATGAATAAAGGCTATCACTACATGCATATTTGGCTGGTGGAAAAGCTCTATGGTTATAAGGTTTTTGCGAAAAGCCAATTTTTCCCTACTACAAAGGAATAAATTTTATTTAACTATCATGGTGGTTGTTGAACATTGAGAATGGTTGACAGCATTCTCAATCCCAATTAAGCATCATCATTAAAACCCAACAATATTCATTTAAAGTAACGTGATGAGATTCACATGATAATCCAGGTACTAGATACTCAAGACGTCCATAACCGCGGATACGGCTAATCATGATTAGTTTATACACTCTGCAAAGGTTTGCGCACTTTTCCCCACAAGACTCGATCGCCTCCGTTTGGTTTCTCGCACTACATGGTGTTTGAGAAGACGGATGACCGAGACATAGTCTTTAAGAAGCGCTAGCACCTTACGATGGATAGACCGTTACACCTACTTTCCCCTACATCTGCTAGTCTACCCTGTAAGAGTTCACACGCCTTAATAAACTATGCTAGAGCCCATAATAGCTTGTGGCTACACACGGAAGTTTCTAGTATGAAAAATCTCAAGATCCCTTGGGGCCTAGGTGGCAGTCTATAAAAAAACAGGCAATCCTGGTCTACCCAGATGCCTAGACAGGCAATCCTGGAATAACCAGGTGCCTCAATCCACCCAGATGTGTGTTTAAGTTGCCACCTTAAGTAAACCATTAATTAACAAACTCACATCTGTCATGAATACTCTCAAAACCCAATCCACGTCTACGAGCATAGCATGGCACTATAAGCATAACGTAATAGTGACTCCCAAGGTTTGAATGCAGGGCAATAGGTTCCTACCTCATCAACTACTTCCTAATACCCACATGTTGTCAATCCTACTCATGCAATGTTTGAGGGTGAAACTAATGCATGAAAACTGGGTATGAAAGGGCATATGATCAAAGTGTGAACTTGCCTGCAATGTTGATGAAGATGATTCGCACTCAAAAATCTTGATAGCTCTACTCGTCACACTCCGGTCAATCTATCGTAATCAAGCAATAGTAACCACACATAAGCAATCACTCGAAGGATCAGAAAGAACGAAGAAGACAATTCGGAAACATAAAAACCAAGCAAATAGCTCTTGCAACATAAAACAATTTCTAACAGTACCAAAATTATGTGAATTTGGCCTTATCAGAAAGTTTAGGTCAAGAGCTTTGATTTGCAGAAAGAATCAACTCAAACGGAGGTACGAAACTCAAGTTATTATGAAACGAAGTTTGAATTCAAATCTGGTCTAATTAGAATTTTAACCTTTTCAAAAACATGTTTAAGTTGTTTATCTAGATAGAGGAGATCATAACGAAGATGTGAGCGTTGGTTTCGTCGGATTTGGACAAACGAGCGAAAAGATGTGGTCGATTGAAGTACATGGACTAATCTGTAAAAGAAATACTACCAATTGGTCCCTGGACAGAAAACTAAAATAAAAGAAAAAGAGAAAATCTAAAAAGTGAACGTTCGTTACTGAACGCTAAGGAATTTGCTCGCTGCGAAGAGGTAAACAACGAGCGTTCACCGAATAGGCCTAACTAAAAAAAGAAAACCGATCTAAAAGAAAAAACCGGTTCGCGCTTGGGGTTTTTCCGGACGGGCGGCTCGTCAGTTTAAAAAAAAACAGCGCTGGTGGCGGTTGGCAGATCGGCGGCAGCGGCGTGCATCCGGCGAGTTCGGCGAGCTCCGGCGTCTGCGGCGGGGTGCGGCGTTGGGCAGCAACAGCGGCTCCGGCGGGCGAGCGGCGCGGTGGTGCGATGCGGGGCGAGGCGGCGGCGGTAGCAGCAGCTAGCGGCGGCAACGGCGATGTGCGTCGGCGGCGCGGGCAGCAAGCAGCGGCGGGAGGCGGCGGTTGCGGGGGAGAGGAGGGAGAGAGAGAAGGGCCCGGGGCCGGGCTCCGGTATTTATAGAGGGGCGGAGAGGCACGAGGCGAGGGGTAGAAGAGGCGGCGACGCAACGGACTCCGGGGAGGAGTCCCCGTCAAAGACGAAGGCGGAGGCGGCGGGGCGCTCGCTGTGGCCTGGCCCGGTTGGCTGGGCCGGCCCAGTTGGGAGAGATTTTTTTAACATTTTCCATGCGAACAAAGCAAAAATAAAAAAAATATTATATAGGCATATAATATATCAAAATTTTCAGAAAAAGATTTTCTACAGCATGAACACTTTTATAAATTCAAATAAAATCCACACAAATACAGATAATTCAAAGAGTGCTACTAGTCTAATAAAATCCAATAAAATCATTTAAAAAAACCAAAATGATTTCAAATTTATTTCTCTCCAATTTTCTGTTGTAGGGAATCATGATAACCTAATTTCCATATATTTTATTTTTGGAGAAAAATAATTTGAATAAAACTCAAATAACCCAAATTGAAAGATAATTTCAAATGGATTTTGAATTTGACTTTCTTTGAAACTCCCAACTCATATTTCATATAATTTGAAGAAGTCATTTTATCTTCTCTCGTGAAAATCATTGAGTTGCATAAAGTTTCAGAATTGGAAATGTTCTCAAATGAAATTCAAATATTTTCAACACCCCTTGTCATTTAAATAAATGGAAGAAGTCATGTCATCTTCTCTCCAGGGTTTTGTGGTGAAAAGAATTTGAATTCACGGAGATCACGAATGAAAAATGAAAGTTTGGGAAAGTCCTTTTATTCCCTCTCATTTAACTTTCAAAAAGGTTTCGAATTTCACTCAATCAATCACACAACAATCAACCAATCAATCAATCTATCTATTTATTATAACATTCCTAAATTTAGAATTTTGGGATGTTACAGAGGCTTAGTCAACGAATCTGCAACATTTAGATCCGTATGTATCTTGCAAATCTCTATGTCTCCCTCCTTGACTTGATCGCGGATGGAATTGAAGCGTCTCTTGATGTGCTTGGTTCTCTTGTGAAATCTAGATTCCTTTGCCAAGGCAATTGCACCAGTATTGTCACAAAAGATTCTCATTGGACCCGATGCACTAGGTATTACACCTACATCAGATATGAACTCCTTCATCCAGACTCCATCATTTGCTGCTTCTGAAGCCGCTATGTATTCCTCTTCACTTGTAGATCCCGCCACGACACTCTGCTTGGAACTGCACCAACTGACAACTCCACCATTTAATAAAAACACGTATCTGGTTTGTGACTTAGAGTCATTCGGATCAGTGTCAAAGCTTTCATCAACGTAACCATTTACGACGAGCTCTTTCTCACCTCCATATACGAGAAACATATCCTTAGTCATTTTCAGGTATTTCAGGATGTTCTTGACCGCTGTCTAGTGATCCACTCCTAGATTACTTTGGTACCTCCCTGCTAGACTAATAGCAAGGCACACATCAAGTCTGGTACACAGCATTGCATACATGATAGAGCCTATGGCTGAAGCATAGGAACACCTTTCATTTTCTCTCTGTCTTTTGCAGTGGTCGGGCATTGAGTCTGACTCAACTTCACACCTTGTAACACAGGCAAGAACCCTTTCTTTGCTTGTTCCATTTTGAACTTCTTCAAAACTTTATCAAGGTATGTGCTTTGTCCAATTAAGCATCTTGATCTATCTCTATAGATCTTGATGCCTAATATATAAGCAGCTTCATCGAGGTCTTTCATTGAAAAATTCTTATTCAAGTATCCTTTTATGCTATTCAGAAATTCAGTATCATTTCTGATCAACAATATGTCATCCACATATAATATCAGAAATGCTACAGAGCTTACACTCACTTTCTTGTAAATACATGCTTCTCCAAAAGTATGCATAAAACCATATGCTTTGATCACACTATCAAAGCGTATATTCCAACTCCGAGAGGCTTGCATAAGTCCATAAATGGATTCTAGAGCTTGCATACTTTGTTAGCACCTTTTGGATCGACAAAACCTTCCAGTTGCATCATATACAATTCTTCTTTAAGATATCCATTAAGGAATGCAGTTTTGACATCCATTTGCCAAATTTCGTAATCACAAAATGCGGCAATTGCTAACATGATTCGAACGGACTTAAGCATCGCTACAGGTGAGAAGGTCTCATCGTAGTCAACTCCTTGAACTTGTCGAAGACCTTTTGCAACAAGTCGAGCTTTGTAGACAGTAACATTACTGTCAGCGTCAGTCTTCTTCTTGAAGATCCATTTATTCTCTATGGCTTGATGATCATCGGGCAAGTTAACCAAATTCCATACTTTGTTCTCATACGTGGATCCCATCTCAGATTTCATGGCCTCAAGCCATTTTGCGGAATCTGGGCTCATCATCTCTTCCTCATAGTTCGTAGGTTCGTCATGGTCAAGTAACAAGACTTCCAGAACAGGATTACCGTACCACTCTGGTGCGGATCTTACTTTGGTTGACCTGCGAGATTTGGTAGTAACTTGATCAGAAGTTTCATGATCATCATCATTAGCTTCCTCACTTACCGGTGTAGGAATCACTGGAACTGATTTCAGTGATGAACTACTTTCCAATACGGGAGCAGGTACAGTTACCTCAACAAGTTCTACTTTCCTCCCACTCACTTATTTCAAGAGAAACTCCTCTATAAATAATCCATTCTTAGCAACAAATATCTTGCCTTCGGATCTGTGATAGAAGGTATACCCAATAGTCTCCTTTGGGTATCCTATGAAGACACATTTCTCTTATTTGGGTTCAAGCTTATCAGGTTGAAGCTTTTTCACATAAGCATCGCAGTCCCAAACTTTAAGAAACGACAACTTGGGTTTCTTGCCAAACCACAGTTCATAAGGTGTCGTCTCAACGGATTTAGATGGTGCCCTATTTAACGTGAATGCAGCCGTCTCTAAAGCATAACCCCCAAAATGATAGCGGTAAATCAGTAAGAGACATCATAGATCGCACCATATCTAGTAAAGTATGATCACGACGTTCGGACACACCATTACGTTGTAGTGTTCCGGGTGACGTGAGTTGCGAAACTATTCCGCATTGTTTCAAATGATGACCAAACTCATAACTCAAATATTCTCCTCCACGATCAGATCGTAAAAACTTTATTTTCTTGTTACGATGATTTTCCACTTCACTCTGAAATTCTTTGAACTTTTCAAATGTTTCAGACTTATGTTTCATTAAGTAGATATACCCATATCTGCTCAAATCATCTGTGAAGGTGAGAAAATAATGATATCCACCGCGAGACTCAATGCTCATTGGACCACATACATCAATATGTATGATTTCCAATAACTCTTGTTGCTCGCTCCATTGTTCCGGAGAATGGGGTTTTAGTTATCTTGCCCATGAGGCATGGTTCTCAAGTACCAAGTGATTCATAATCAAGTGATTCCAGAAGTCCATGAGAATGGAGTTTCTTCATGCGCTTAACACCAATATGACACAACCGGCAGTGCCACAACTAAGTTGCACTATCATTATCAACTCTACATCTTTTGGCTTCAATACTATGAACATGTGTATCACTACTATCAAGATTTGGTAAAAATAGACCACTCCTCAAGGGTGCATGACCATAAAAGGTATTACTCATATAAATAGAACAACCATTATTCTTTGATTTAAATGAATAACCGTCTCGCATCAAACAAGATCCAGATATAATGTTCATGCTCAACGCTGGCACCAAATAACAATTATTTAGGTCTCAAACTAATCCCAAAGGTAGATGTAGAGGTAGCGTGCCGACGGCGATCACATTGACTTTGGAACCATTTCCCATGCGCATCGTCACCTCGTCCTCAGCCAATCTTCGCTTAATCCGTAGCCCCTATTTCGAGTTGCAAATATTAGCAACTGAACCAGTATCAAATACCCAGGCACTACTACGAGCATTTGTAAGGTACACATCAATAACATGTATATCAAATATTGAAGGAAATATTCCCTAGAGGCAATAATAAAGTTATTATTTATTTCCTTATTTCATGATAAATGTTTATTATTCATGCTAGAATTGTATTAACCGGAAACATAATACATGTGTGAATACATAGACAAACAGAGTGTCACTAGTATGCCTCTACTTGACTAGCTCGTTAATCAAAGATGGTTATGTTTCCTAACCATAGACAAAGAGTTGTTATTTGATTAACGGGGTCACATCATTAGGAGAATGATGTGATTGACTTGACCCATTCCGTTAGCTTAGCACTCGATCGTTTAGTATGTTGCTATTGCTTTCTTCATGACTTATACATGTTCCTATGACTATGAGATTATGCAACTCCCGTTTGCCGGAGGAACACTTTGTGTGCTACCAAGCGTCACAACGTAACTGGGTGATTATAAAGGTGCTCTACAGGTGTCTCCGAAGGTACTTGTTGGGTTGGCGTATTTCGATATTATGATTTGTCACTCCGATTGTCGGAGAGGTATCTCTGGGCCCTCTCGGTAATGCACATCACATAATCCTTGCAAGCATTGCAACCAATGAGTTAGTTGCGAGATGATGTATTACGAAACGAGTAAAGAGACTTGCCGGTAACGAGATTGAACTAGGTATTGAGATACCGACGATCGAATCTCGGGCAAGTAACATACCGATGACAAAGGGAACAACGTATGTTGTTATGCGGTCTGACCAATAAAGATCTTCGTAGAATATGTAGGAGCCAATATGAGCATCCAGGTTCCGCTATTGGTTATTGACCGGAGACGTGTCTCGGTCATGTCTACATTGTTCTCGAACCCGTAGGGTCCGCACGCTTAAGGTTTCGATGACAGTTATATTATGAGTTTATGAGTTTTGATGTACCGAAGGAGTTTGGAGTTCCGGATGAGATCGGGGACATGACGAGGAGTCTCGAAATGGTCAAGACGTAAAGATCGATATATTGGACGACTATATTCGGACATCGGAAAGGTTCCGAGTGATTCGGGTATTTTTTGGAGTACCGCGGAGTTACGGGAATACGGGGGAAGAAGTATATGGGCCTTATTGGGCTTTAGGGGAGAGGGAGAGGTAGGCCGCGCCCCCCCCATTGACTAGTCCGAATTGGACTAAGGGGAGGGGCGGTGCCCCCTCCTTCCTTCTCTTCCCTCTTCCCCTTCCTTGTCTCCTACTCCTACAACATGGAAGGACTCCTAGTTGGACTAGGAAAGGGGGAATCCTACTCCTGGTGGGCGTAGGACTTCCCTAGGGCGCGCCATAGAGAGGGTCGGCCCTCCCCTCCTCCACTCCTTTATATACGGGGGCAGGGGCACCCCATAGACACACAAGTTGATCTTCGTGATCGTTCTCTTAGCCGTGTGCGGTGCCCCCCTCCACCATACTCCTCGATAATATTGTAGCGGTGCTTAGGCGAAGCCCTGCGACGGTAGAACATCAAGATCATCACGACGCCGTCGTGCTGACGGAACTCTTTCCCGACATTCTGCTGGATCGGAGTCCGGGGATCGTCATCGAGTTGAATGTGTGCTAGAACTCGGAGGTGCCGTAGTTTCGGTGCTTGATCGGTCGGGCCGTGAAGACGTACGACTACATCAACCGCGTTATGCTAACGCTTCCGCTTCCGGTCTACGAGGGTACGTAGACAACACTCTCCCCTCTCGTTGCTATGCATCACCATGATCTTGCGTGTGCGTAGGAAATTTTTGAAATTACTACGTTCCCCAACAGTGGCATCCAAGCCTAGGTTTTATGCGTTGATGTTGTGCACGAGTAGAACACAAGTGAGTTGTGGGCGATATAAGTCATACTTCTTACCAGCATGTCATACTTTGGTTCAGCGGTATTGTTGGATGAAGCGGCCTGGACTGACATTACGCGTACTCTTACGCGAGACTGGTTCCACCGACGTGCTTTGCACACAGGTGGCTGGCGGGTGTCAGTTTCTCCAACTTTAGTTGAACCGAGTGTGGCTACGCCCGGTCCTTGCGAAGGTTAAAACAACACCAACTTGACAAACTATCGTTGTGGTTTTGATGCGTAGGTAAGATTGGTTCTTGCTAAGCCCGTAGCAGCCACGTAAAACTTGCAACAACAAAGTAGAGGACGTCTAACTTGTTTTTGCAGGGCATGTTGTGATGTGATATGGTCAAGACGTGATGAGATATAAGTTGTTGTATGAGATAATCATGTTTTGTTGAAGTTATCGGCAACTGGCAAAATCCTTATGGTTGTCTCTCTATTGCATAAGATGCAAGCGCCAAATAATTGCTTTACTTTATCGCTATGCGATAGCAATAGTTGCAAGAGCAATAGTTGGCGAGACGACCATGTAACACACATTGATATAGATCAAGATGATGGAGATCATGGTGTCATGCTGGTGACGATAAAGATCATGACAGTACTTTGGAGATGGAGATCGAAGGCGCAAGATGATCATGGCCATATCATGTCACATATTTTGATTGCATATGATGTTTATCTTTTATACGTCTTATTTTGCTTAGTTCGACAGTAGCTTTTTAAGATGATCTCTCACTAATTATCAAGAAGTGTTCTCCCTGAGTATGCACCGTTGCGAAAGTTCTTCGTGCTGAGACACCACGTGATGATCAGGTGTGATAGGCTCTACATTCAAATACAACGGGTGCAAAACAGTTGCACACGCGGAATACTCAGGCTATACTTGACGAGCCAAGCATATACAGATATGGCCTCCGAACACGGAGACCGAAAGGTCAAGCGTGAATCATATAGTAGATATGATCAACATAGTGATGTTCACCAATGAAACTACTCCATCTCACGTGATGATCGGACATGGTTTAGTTGATTTGGATCACTTGATCACTTAGATGACTAGAGAGATGTCTGTCTAAGTGGGAGTTCTTAAGTAATATGATTAATTGAACTTAAATTTATCATGAACTTAGTACTGGTAGTATTTTGCAAATCATGTTGTAGATCAATAGCTCGTGTTGTTGCTTCCCTATGTTTATTTTGATATGTTCCTAGAGAAAATTGTGTTGAAAGATGTTAGTAGCAATGATGCGGATTGGATCCGTGATCTGAGGTTTATCCTCATTGCTGCACAGAAGAATTATGTCCTTGATGCACCGCTAGGTGACAGACCTATTGTAGGAGCAGATGCAGACGTTATGAACGTTTGGCTAGCTCAATATGATGACTACTTGATAGTTTAGTGCACCATGCTTAACGGCTTAGAATCAGGACCTCAAAGACGTTTTGAACGTCATGGACCATATGAGATGTTGCAGGAGTTGAAGTTAATATTTCAAGAAAATACCCGAGTTGAGAGATATGAAGTATCCAACAAGTTCTATAGCTAAAAGATGGGGGAGAATCGCTCAACTAGTGAGCATGTGCTCAGATTGTCTGGGTACTACAATCGCTTGAATCAAGTGGGAGTTAATCTTCCAGATAAAATAGTGATTGACAGAATTCTCTAGTCACCATCACCAAGTTAGTAGAACTTCGTGATGAACTATGATATGCAAGGGATAACGGAAACGATTCCCAAGCTCTTCGTAATGCTAAAATTGACGAAGGTAGAAATGAAGAAAAACATCAAGTGTTGATGGTTGACGAGACCACTAGTTTCAAGAAAAGGGCAAAGGAAAAAAGGGGAACTTGAAGAAGAACAACAAGCAAGTTGCTGCTCAAGTGAAGAAGCCCAAGTCTGGTCCTAAGCCTGAGACTAAGTGCTTCTACTGCAAAGGGACTGGTCACTGGAAGCGGAACTACCCAAGTATTTGGCGGATAAGAAAGGATGGCAAAGTAAACAAAGGTATATTTGATATACATGTTATTGATATGTACTTTACTAGTGTTCATAGCAACCCCTCAGTATTTGGTACTAGTTCAGTTGCTAAGATTAGTAACTTGAATCGGGAGTTGCAGAATGAATAGAGACTAGTTAAGGGTAAGGTGACGATGTGTATTTGAAGTAGTTCCAAGATTGATATGATCATCATCGCACACTCCCTATACTTTCAGGATTAGTGTTGAACCTAAATAAGTGTTATTTGGTGTTTGCGTTGAGCATAAATATGATTTGATCATGTTTATTGCAATATGGTTATTCATTTAAGTAAGAGAATAAATTGTTGTTCTGTTTACATGAACAAAACCTTATATGGTTACACACCCAATGAAAATGGTTCATTGGATCTCGATCGTAGTGATACACATATTCGTAATATTGAAACCAAAAGATGCAAAGTTAATAATGATAGTGCAACTTATTTGTGGCACTGCCGTTTAGGTCATATTGGTGTAAAGCGCATGAAGAAACTCCATGCTGATGGGTTTTTGGAATCACTTGATGCTTGCGAACCATGCCTCATGGGCAAGATGACTAAAACGCCGTTCTCCGGAACAATGGAGCGAGCAACTGACTTATTGGAAATAAAACATACTGATGTATGCGATCCGATGAGTGTTGAGGCTCGCGGCGGGTATCGTTATTTTCTGACCTTCACAGATGATTTAAGTAGATATGGGTATATCTACTTGACGAAACATAAGTCTGAAACATTTGAAAAGTTCAAAGAATTTCAGAGTGAAGTGGAAAATCATCATGAAAAGAAGATAAGGTTTCCACGATCTGATCGCTGAGACGAATATTTGAGTTACGAGTTTGGTCTTCAATTAAAACAATGTGGAATATTTTCACAAATTCGTGCCACCTGGAACACCACATCATAATGGTGTGTCCGAACGTCATAACCGTACTTTATTGGATATAGTACAATCTATGATGTTTCTTACCGATTTACCACTATCGTTTTGGGGTCATGCATTAGAGACAGCTGCATTCACATTAAATAGGGCACCATCAAAATCCGTTGAGACGACACCGTATGAACTGTGGTTTGGCAAGAAACCAAAGTTGTCGTTTCTTAAAGTTTGGGGTTGCGATGCTTATATGAAAAAGTTTCATCCTGATAAGCTCAAACCCAAATCAGAGAAGTGCGTCTTCATAGGATACCCAAAAGAAAATGTTGGGTACACCTTCTATCACAGATCCGAAGGCAAGATATTCGTTGCTGAGAATGGATCCTTTCCAGAGAAGGAGTTTCTCTCGAAAGAAGTGAGTGGGAGGAAAGTAGAAAACTTGATAAGTTAATTGTACCTTCTCCCTTATTGGAAAGTAGTTCATCACAGAAATTTGTTCTTGTGACTACTACACAAATTAGTGAGGAAGCTAATGATGATGATCATGTAACTTCAGATCAAGTTACTACCGAATCTTGTAGGTAAACCAGAGTGAGATCCGCACCAGAGTGGTACGGTAATCCTGTTCTGGAAGTCATGTTACTAGACCATGACAAACTTGCGAACTACGAGGCAGCGATGATGAGCCCAGATTCCGCGAAATGGTTTGAGGCCATGAAATCTGAGATATGATCCATGTATGAGAACAAAGTATGGACTTTGATGGATTTGCCCGATGATCGGCAAGCCATAGAAAATAAATGGATCTTCAAGAGGAAGACGGATGCTGATAGTAGTGTTACTATCTACAAAGCTAGAATTGTCGCAAAAGGTTTTCGACAAGTTCAAGGTGTTGACTACGATGAGAGTTTCTCACTCGTATCTATGCTTAAGTCTGTCCGAATGATGTTAACAATTGCCGCATTTTATGAAATCTGGCAAATGGATAACAAAACTGCAATCCTTAATGGATTTCTTAAAGAAGAGTTGTATATGATGCAACCAGAAGGTTTTGTCAACCCTAAAGGTGTTAACAAAATATGCAAGCTCCAGCGATCCATCTATGGACTGGTGCAAGCGTCTCGGAGTTGGAATATATGCTTTGATAAGTTGATCAAAGCATATAGTTTTATACAGACTTGCGGTGAAGCCTATATTTACAAGAAAGTGAGTGGGAGCACTACAACATTTCTAATAAGTATATGTAAATGACATATTGTTGATCGGAAATAATGTAGAATTATTCTGCAAAGCATAAAGGAGTATTTGAAAGGAGTTTTTCGAAGAAGGACCTCGGTGAAGCTGCTTACATATTGAGCATCAAGATCTATAGAGATAGATCAAGACGCTTGATAAGTTTTTTCAATGAGTACATACCTTGACAAGATTTTGAAGTAAGTTCAAAATGGAATAGTCAAAGAAAGAGTTCTTGCCTGTGTTACAAGGTGTGAAATTGAGTAAGACTCAAAACCCGACCACGGCAGAAGATAGAAAGAGAATGAAAGTCATTCCCTATGCCTCAGCCATAGGTTCTATAAAGTATGCCATGCTGTGTACCAGATCTATTGTTCACCCTACACTGATGTTGGCAAGGGAGTACAATAGTGATCTAGGAGTAGGTCACTGGACAGCGGTCAAAATTATCCTTAGAGGAATAAGGATATGTTTCTCGATTATGGAGGTGACAAAAGGTTCATCGTAAAGGGTTACGTTGATGCAAACTTTGACACTAATCCAGATGATTCTAAGTCTCAATCTGGATGCATATTGAATGTGGGAGCAATTAGCTAGAGTAGCGCCGTGCAGAGCATTGTTGACATAGAAATTTGCAAAATACATACGGATCTGAATATGGCAGACCCGTTGACTAAACTTCTCTCACAGGAAAAACATGATCACACCTTAGTACTCTTTGGGTGTTAATCACATAGCGATGTGAACTAGATTATTGACTCTAGTAAACCCTTTGAGTGTTGGTTACATAATGATGTGAACTATTGGTGTTAAATCACATGGGAATGTGAAATAGATTATTGACTCTAGTGCAAGTGGGAGACTGAAGGAAATATGCCCTAGAGGCAATAATAAAGTTATTATTTATTTCCTTATTTCATGATAAATGTTTATTATTCATGCTAGAATTGTATTAACCAGAAACATAATACATGTGTGAATACATAGACAAACAGAGTGTCACTAGTATGCCTCTACTTGACTAGCTCGTTAATCAAGATGGTTATGTTTCCTAGCTGTCATGATTTTGTCACGACAGATGTCCTAGAGAAAGGACTTAGTCGTGAGGCCATCGCAACGGGTTAGCTCGAAGGGGTTAAAGCGGACACAGGGACGCAAGAGGGTTTATACTAGTTCGGCCCCTTCGATGAAGGTAAAAGCCTACGTCTAGTTGTGATGGGATTGATGAGGTTTCGATGACTAGGGAGCAAACAAGCTTCGCCTAAGTCTCGAGTTGTTGTCTGTCCTTCTAAACCGCCGCCGGGTCGTCCCCTTATATATACGGGTGACGCCCGTCGGTTCATAGAGTCCTAACACCGGTTCATATTCGTATCCGGGTTAGTCTCTCCTTATTCCTATCTTAAAATACAAGTTTACATACAGATGCCAGTTTACCGCTACAAGTCTTAAACCAACTACGGGCCTCAGGCCCTCATCTATCTTCTTGGGCTTTAACACTCTTGAGTTACTGACGAAGTTAATCCGGCCCACATAGGCCGGTTTATGCCCAATAGTAATATTCCCAACATTAGGACCTAGATTGATTTTAACGGGTTCATGTCAATCCTTAGCAAAATCTTCATCTTCAACATCTTCTTGTAGTTGCTGAATTGCCATGATGTCATCCTCTCCAGTTGCTGTAAGCCGAGGTGACGTCATCTATCACAAAGAAAACATCCATGATATCTCCTTGTTTAATAAACTCACAACAACCGAGGCGACAGCTCCGCTTCTGAAATTTTCGGTTCCTAGATTCACGCGCCTGACACATGTCTTTTTGCCTTATAAATAGGGCCGAAGGGTCATTTCTTTTCTCCCCTTCGTGCCCTTCCTCTTCGTCTTCCTCGCGTCGCCAGTCTCAGAGCTCCGCCGCCGCCGTCGTCTTCTGCATCGACTTTGGCCGCTGCATCAACCTGAGCGTACCAGAAAACTGCGGCGACCTTCCGCATCTTCCTCAGCTCTGGTAGGTCTTCTGCTCTTCTCAACATAGATCTGTTCTAGGGTTTCATGTTCTTGCTGCGTTCATCACCTGTTCATGTTCGTATGCTAGCTCCTGGATACATCTGTGAACCCCTTCTCTGTGTAGTGATAACTTTTATTATCCGCCTTTAGTTTCATGCCTAAAACCATAGGTCTCACATATATTTCCGCCCATTGATTCAATACTATTCTGCTTTGAGCTTTTGAATATTTTCCTTCTTTTCTGAACTTGCTTCAAATCCATCGCTATAGAGAAATCTTGTGAAATCTGTTTCTGTACACTTACCCATCCGCAATCTCAACTGCTTCAATGCTTATATCCGGCGGTTTAACTTGGTGTAGAAAAAATTAACAAACCGAAATATACCATTAGTCCCCTTGTTGAACCGCCAGATGCTGTTGCTTCATAAAACTCCGGTTTACATAGAGCTGTCTCCGGTTTAACATTGTACATACCAGTGTACTTTAATCAATGCATTCTTGAACCGGAATCACCTATCTTGTAGATTTCATCATGGCTAAGCAAGTATATGAGTGCAACTGGGTTCCCTCTCGCGTCACAGAGACTCAACTGAACAATTTAGTCCTGATCGGCGCCTTAGGCAGCAAAAATACCATCCATTGGAGGGTCCCTGGCAAAGAATGCCCTCCCACACCTCAAGAAGGAGAGGTCGTCGTTTTCGTAGATCACTTAGCCCGGGGCTTTAAGCCGCCCGGTTCTAAATTTTACCGGGATGTTTTAGCCAATTTTCAACTCCGCCCTCAAGACATTGGCCCCAACTCTGTTACAAACATGTGTCACTTCCAAGTGCTCTGTGAGGTGTTCTTTCAAGAGGAGCCCATAGTTGAGTTGTTCAGAGACTGCTTCCATCTAAACTGCCGCACTGAGTTTACTGACGGTTCCAATACGGAATTGGGTGGTGTGGCGATTCAGAAAAGGAAAGAGGTCACATACCCTCACGCCAAACTGCACAGCCACCCGAAAGAGTGGAATCAAACATGGTTCTATTGCAAAGACACCTCCCCTGCTGATGAAAATCCTTTGCCTGGCTTTCGTCCGGAGCGGCTTAGCAATACACACCCCTTTCCGCAAAGGTTGACTGCCAAGGAGAGAGGCAAATACGCTCCTCAACTCCAAGCTCAGAGCCTTCATGGCCAACGGTTTAACAGGGGTTGATCTCGCTCGGTGTTGGATGTCGTGGAGCATACTGCCCCTTAGTCAGCGCTCCGGTTTGATGTGCGAGTATACTGGCAGTGTTGATGACCCACTGCGACATGCTAACATCCAGCTCATCGATGAAGAAATCACAGAGGCTGTGAATAAAATGCTGAATGAACCGGAACACATCTGTGCTCGAACCGGCCTGCTTCCCTTCTGTGCCACCAACAAACCGCCAGCTGTAGGAGTTTGATTTTTCTTTTTACTGAACCTGTTATTGATATATCTGGTCATTGTTCAATATCAATGTCTGTTTAAACAGGGCAATGATCCATTTTGGAGCAAGAAGCTTCCCCAGGAGAAGCCAGAAAAAACAGACAAACCGGAAAGACCAACCCGGCCAAAGACTAAAGTCGTGAAACGGCCTGCTCATAAGAAGAAAACCACTGCATCTTCTGATCCGACCGCTGATGATGATGTGGGTAATCCGGACCTTGAGGTAGATCTTGACTCACTTGGCTTATTTTTCACACGCCTTATTCATGATGATATTTGTCAGGATGATGCCGAAATCAGCCATGCTGATGCTGCAGAGGTAATTACTCTCTCTTCCGATTCAAACCCTTTGCCTTCGCTAAAAATCCGTCAGGCAAACCGGAAGGTTAAATTTTCTCATCCTCTTGCTTACCTGGATCCCAAATTTCTTATGAAGACCCAACAGCACGAAGCTCGCCGCACAACCCGGCACAGCGGCCAGGTAGTTACCTCTGCCGGTTTACCGAACAGTCCGGTTCGGAAACTCCGTTCAGAGGTCTCTAATTTGCTTGTTAGTGCTTGTCCTAAAGCGGGCTGTTTTCGTCAACCTCTTAATCCATCTGACTCCAATTATCAGGTTACTTCCCACTCTTCCTCTGGCGAGTCATCGGCTACTCAGCTGCCACCGCTCAAAACGGTGCTTGGGTAAGCTATCCTTATCATAATATTTCTGGTACATCACCTTGGAACATGTGCTGTATTTGACTTTGTTATTCCTTTCAGGGCCAAGCCTAGGCCGAGCAAGAAGACTCGCCTGGATAAAGCGGCCGAGGAGGACGCCGTCCCTGAACCGGGTAAAACACCAGATCTTGAAGCAGCTATTCATGAAGATATACCCAATGATCCACCACAGCAGGATGATGATTTTATTGCTAAAGAAAGGCCTATTAACACCTCAGGCCCTGTCAACCAGCCCACAAGCCCCATCCGGATTGAGAAATCCACCAGTCCATCAAAACCTACTGATAAACAAACGGCCCAAGTGCAAACCGGCGATGCCAAGGATGATGAGGTTGTCATTACTGGCATTGGTCGCACAGAGCCAGGCAATCCCATTGCTTTATCCAGACACACTGCCAAGGAAGAATTTACTGCCATTGGCAAGGGGAAATGGAATGCCGATCTGACAACTTATGTTGCTCCGAACACCCAAGATCTCCATTCCGACTATCTGAACCGGCTATACACCAGCCGTGACTATGAAGCTGGTCTGGTTAATATGATGAAAGAGAAATATGAGGTAACTTCCATATGCTTATCTGCGTATGTACTTCAATCTGTCAACTCTCCTAGCCCCCAAGGGCCGGTTTAGAATCTCCGTTCAAACCGGGACTTGTCAATGCAGACTTCAATGTTTTCTGAATTTGCTGATATAGCCCCCAAGGGCCGGTTCAACTTAGTGTAGTTAAACCGGGACATTAGGTAATCAAGATTGTAGCAGTAGTATTAATTGAACAAATAGCCATTAGCCCCCAAGTGCCAAGTTGAATACTTATATTGAGCTTGGGACTTCTCTGAATAATTGAAGAGCAAATATGCATTAGCCCCCAAGTACCAAGGGCATAACTTGTTATGTGGTTGGTACTTCAATTCTTGTACCGTTATCTGAATCGTATGACTGTCTATATGCAGGCTGAGCTGAACAAAAGGGAAAACCAAATCGCTGATCTGCAAGAAAATCTGAAGTGCCAACAAGCTGAAACCTCCAAAGCAAAAGAGGCATTAACCAGCGCTTTAAGCGCCATGGAACATCTTAAGGAGGGCTTCAAGAAGGAGTGGGCGGATTGGGCCACTGAAAAATCTGCTTTAACCAAACGAGTAGAAGATGCCGAGGCTGCACTGAAACCGGTGGTGGACGAACTGACCAGCATAAAGCGGCAAGTGCATGCCATGACCGCTGCTATCTTTGGTAAGTTGGTTTGATTTCTGGATTGATTCGGCCGTCTTATAGAGCTGCCGGTTTGTTAACACTTTGTAATATTTCGGGGACACGCATTGGTCACTTGGGGTCAGATGTGCGGAAGAAATTGAAAGCCGCCTACACATTGATCGAACAATTGTACACTGGTGCACAGCGGATCATCTCTACTGCATCCCACAACAATCCGGCGCCCACTTTAATTCAGGACACTCTGAAGAGACTGTCGATGCTTCCTGCTCGGGTTGAAGAGCTGAAGAAATCTGCTGCTCGAACCAGTGCGATCAATGCCTTAATCCGGGCAAAAGCTTGGGTGCCGGATTTTGATCTTGTTGAAGCGGCTCAGGGCTATCCCAGCTTGAAGGAAGACGGGTCAGAGTTTAGTGAAGCGGATCTGCGAGCAATAAACCGGGAGGTGCGTCCGCTAGCTTGTCAATTGGTTGAAGAAGCAGACTTGTCTCATTATCAAGAGCAATATGACAACCAAAACAAGCGAGTAGTTGCACCAATTCCTGAAGCGAAAAATCTTATCCCTCCAATCCGTAAGCATACTTACGCTCCCGATATTGAACCATCATTGCTGATCCATGATGAAGCTGTCTTTCAAGCATTAATGGGAATCGACTGGACAACTGTTGATTTCCAGCCGCTGGGTAGAGAAGCTGAAGTTGAAGCGGCGCGGGATGACCCACAACCATCAGGCCAGGCTGGTGACCAAACTTGAACCGGAAGCCTGTTTAAACTGCTTCTCCTTTGCGAAAAAACAATGATCTTATTTTGGGCACCGTGTTGCCTTGTAATAGGCTAGCCGATACTCTTGATTTCGATATGCCTTCGTGCATAATTACTTCAACTTGTTCTTCCTTTGGGTGATGAACTTTCCAAAGTATTGTCTGCAATACAAAAAATCTTAAAGTGCCACCGCGGTTGTACCATCAGGCGGAGTATGATGTCTGCATATGTGAAATCAAAATATCTGAAATTTAAGCATATGATCAAATCTTTGGGATACATAATACCTGCCATCGTTGGGCATGAAGTTGGCCTGGCCAATCTTGAAGCGGAGGTTTATAAACCCACACTGTTGGAGGAGATAGCAGCTCCTGTATATATATAATGCCGGTTTACCATGTAAACCGTGCCGGGTTATAATAAAACTCCGTGTTACTCCGTAATAGGATGTTAATAAAAAATCAAACCGGGCAAATAGTCTCCGGATTAAAAATGGACCGTGTTCCGTCAATTGATAGTTTGAACCGGTTTAAAACTTTGTCGGTTTAAAAAACGCAACAAAAAGAAAGAAATGTCTATCAAGGAAAATTGTGAAGCAAAGGCAATGATAAAACCGTTTGCAAAAAGAGGTTTATTTGAGCCGATCAGATGGCGTTACCATGGTCGGAAACGACCAAGCTCCTGATAGGTGTAGCTATGGTTCAAGTCAGCCAGGTCCCCAAATGAAACTG
This sequence comes from Triticum urartu, assembly GCF_003073215.2. Classification (NCBI taxonomy): domain Eukaryota; kingdom Viridiplantae; phylum Streptophyta; class Magnoliopsida; order Poales; family Poaceae; genus Triticum; species Triticum urartu. Next base: position 25,491,918 of record NC_053023.1, read on the forward strand.
TGGCATTTATGCCGATCAAGAGGCGTGGCAATGGTTCGGGTTCGACCAAGCCCCCAAGTGATTCTGTGGCCTTAGGCCGATCAAGAGGCGTGACTGGTTCAGACTTGACCATGTCCCCAAGTGATCTGGTGGCTTTTGCCTATCAAAAGGTGTTGCATTGGTTCGGATACGACCAAGCCCCCAAGTGATTTTACATGATGCTTTGAAAAGCTAACTCAAGGGATAAACCGGAGGCCGCTTTAGAACAACTCCGTGTAACCACACATGATGTAAAAGAACAGATACCCCGCTTTAGCTAAGGTTCTGGTTTATTATATTAATCATAATATATACATCGTCGTAATATGTACATAAGTAGAGCCAATGGCTCAGGTATAGTAAGGCCGAAGATGAGCTATGTTCCACGGCATGTTGGTCTCCTCCTCTGATGTACGTGAGTCTTTATGCTCTCGAATATCGATCAGATAGTATGACCCATTGTGCAGATTCTTGCTGACCACGAAAGGTCCCTCCCAAAGTGGGGATAACTTATGCATATCAGTCTGATCTTGGATGAGCCAAAGCACCAAATCTCCCTCTTGAAAGGTTCTGGTTCTAACTCGGCGACTGTGATAACGACGAAGATCCTGTTGGTAAATCGCCGAGCGAGCAGCTGCTATGTCATGCTCTTCATCCAACCGGTCCAAAGCATCTTGCCGTGCTGTCTCGTTGTCCGCTTCAACATAAGCACCCACACGAGGAGAATCATGACGGATATCACTAGGGAGAACCGCCTCCGCTCCATAGACCATGAAGAATGGTGTGTATCCTGTTGATCTGTTGGGTGTGGTATTGATGCTCCATAACACAGATGGTAACTCTTCTACCCAACAACCCGATGTTCTCTGCAAAGGAACCAAAGCCGGGGCTTGATGCCTCTCACGATCTCTTGATTAGCCCTTTCTGCTTAACCATTGGACTGTGGGTGCGCTACGGATGAAACGTCAAGCCGGATGTGCTCTCGTTCGCAGAACTCCTTCATGGCACCCTTGGACAAATTGGTACCATTATCTATGATGATACTGTGTCGAAAGACAAACCGGAAAATCACTTTTTTGATGAACTGAACCGCCGTAGCCGCATCACACTTGCTAACAGGTTCTGCCTCCACCCACTTTGTAAACTTGTCAACCGCCACCAGGAGGTGGGTCTTCTTATCTTTGGACCTTTTGAAAGGCCCAACCATATCCAGCCCCCAAGTCGCAAACGGCCAAGTAATTGGAAACATTCTCAATTCTTGAACCGGCACATGGGCACGTCTTGAAAACTTGTGGCAACCGTCACATCGTCTGACCAGATCCTCCGCATCAGCATTAGCAGTTAACCAATAGAAGCCATGGCGGAACGCTTTAGCCACCAAAGATTTTGAACCGGCGTGGTGACCACAATCTCCTTCGTGGATCTCACGCAAAATTTCACAGCCTTCTTCAAGAGACACACAGCGTTGAAACGCCCCAGATACACTGCAATGATGCAACTCGCCATTGACAATAGTCATGGACTTGGACCGCCGGATTATCTATCGGGCCAGAGTCTCATCCTCTGGTAACTCGCCCTGGTTCATGTACGCCAGGTAAGGAAGCGTCCAATCCGGAATGACATGAAGAGCTGCCACCAATTGAGCCTCCGGATCAGGAACAGCCAAATCCGCTTCACCAGGGAGCTTGACCGACGGGTTGTGCAGCACATCCAGAAAAACATTGGGCGGGACCGGTTTGCGCTGAGAGCCCAGCCGGCTTAAAGCGTCCGCCGCTTCATTCTTCCGTCGGTCCACGTGGTCCACCTGATAGCCTTTAAAGTGACCTGCAACAATATCCACCTCACGACGATATGCTGCCATGAGTGGGTCCTTGGAATCCCAAGTGCCAGACACATGTTGAGCCACGAGGTTCGAGTCACCGAAGCACTTAAATCGACTTAGATTCATCTCCTTAGCCATCCGGAGACCATGGAGCAAGGCTGCATACTCAGCTGCATTGTTAGTACAACGGAACATTAAGCGGAGAATGTAACAAAACTTATCACCTCGTGGGGAAGTTAATACGACTCCAGCCCCTGAGCCTTCCAATTGCCCGGATCCGTCAAAATGGATGGTCCAATATGTGTGATCCGGCTTTTCTTCAGGTGCTTGCAGTTCCGTCCAATCATTGATGAAATCAACAAGTGCTTGAGACTTAACCGCCGTCCGAGGCACATACTTCAACCCGTGCGGCCCAAGCTCTATAGCCCACTTGGCAATCCGGCGAGTCGCTTCCCGGTTCTAGATGATATCCCCCAAGGGAGAAGAACTGACCACCGTAATGGGGTGCCCTTGGAAGTATTGCTTAACGGGATCACATCATTAGGAGAATGATGTGATTGACTTGACCCATTCCGTTAGCTTAGCACTCGAACGTTTAGTATGTTGCTATTGCTTTCTTCATGACTTATACATGTTCCTATGACTATGAGATTATGCAACTCCCGTTTGCCGGAGGAACACTTTATGTGCTACCAAATGTCACAACGTAACTGGGTGATTATAAAGGTGCTCTACAGGTGTCTCCGAAGGTACTTGTTGGGATGGCATATTTCGAGATTAGGATTTGTCACTCCGATTGTCGGAGAGGTATCTCTGGGCCCTCTCGGTAATGCACATCACATAAGCCTTGCAAGCATTGCAACCAATGAGTTAGTTGCGAGATGATGTATTACGGAACAAGTAAAGAGACTTGCCGGTAACGAGATTGAACTAGGTATTGAGATACCGACGATCGAATCTCGGGCAAGTAACACACCGATGACAAAGGGAACAACGTATGTTGTTATGCAGTCTGACCGATAAAGATCTTCGTAGAATATGTAGGAGCCAATATGAGCATCCAGGTTCCACTATTGGTTATTGACCGGAGACGTGTCTCGGTCAAGTCTACATTGTTCTCGAACCCGTGGGGTCCGCACGCTTAAGGTTTCGATGACAGTTATATTATGAGTTTACGACTTTTGATGTGTCGAAGGAGTTCGGAGTCCCGGATGAGATTGGGGACATGACGAGGAGTCTCGAAATGGTCGAGACGTAAAGGTCGATATATTGGACGACTATATTCGGACATCGGAAAGGTTCCGAGTGGTTCGGCTATTTTTTGGAGTACCGGGGAGTTACGGGAATACGAGGGAAGAAGTATATGGGCCTTATTGGGCTTTAAGGGAGAGGGAGAGGTAGGCCGCGCGCCCCCCATTGACTAGTCCGAATTGGACTAAGGGGAGGGGCGGCGCCCCCTCCTTCCTTCTCTTCCCTCTTCCCCTTCCTTGTGTCCTACTCCTACTACATGGAAGGACTCCTAGTTGGACTAGGAAAGGGGGAATCCTACTCCTGGTGGGCGTAGGACTTCCCTAGGGCGCGCCATAGAGAGGGTCGGCCCTCCCCTCCTCCACTCCTTTATATACGGGGGCAGGGGGCACCCCATAGACACACAAGTTGATCTTCGTGATCGTTCTCTTAGCCGTGTGCGGTGCCCCCCTCCACCATACTCCTCGATAATATTGTAGCGGTGCTTAGGCGAAGCCCTGCGACGGTAGAACATCAAGATCGTCACCACGCCGTCGTGCTGACGGAACTCTTCCCCGACATTCTGCTGGATCAGAGTCCGGGGATCGTCATCGAGCTGAACGTGTGCTAGAACTCGGAGGTGCCGTAGTTTCGGTGCTTGATCGGTCGGGCCGTGAAGACGTACGACTACATCAACCGCGTTATGCTAACGCTTCCGCTTCCGGTCTACGAGGGTACGTAGACAACACTCTCCCCTCTCGTTGCTATGCATCACCATGATCTTGCGTGTGCGTAGGAAATTTTTGAAATTACTACGTTCCCCAACAAATATACGTTTCACTTTGCCATCCTTCTTCTCCGCCAAATACTTGGGGCAGTTCCGCATATAGTGACCAATCCCTTTGCAGTAGAAGCACTCAGTCTCAGGCTTAGGTCCAGACTTGGGTTTCTTCACTTGAGCAGCAACTAGCTTGCTGTTCTTCTTGAAGTTCCCCTTCTTCCCTTTACCCTTTTTCTAGAAACTGGTGGTCTTGTTGACCATCAACACTTGATGCTCCTTCTTGATTTCTACCTCCATAGCCTTTAGCATTGCGAAGAGCTTAGGAATCGTCTTATCCATCCCTTGCATATTATAGTTCATCATGAAGCTCTTGTACCTTGGTGGCAGTGATTGAAGAACTCTGTCAATGACACTATCATCAGGAAGATTAACTCCCAGTTGAGTCAAGTGGTTGTGGTACCCAGACCTTCTGAGTATATGTTCACTGACAGAACTATTATCCTCCATCTTGCAGCTGTAGAACTTATTGGAGACTTCATATATCTCAATCCGGGCATTTGCTTGAAATATTAACTTCAACTCCTGGAACATCTCATATGCTCCATGACGTTCAAAACATCGTTGAAGTTCCGGTTCTAATCCGTAAAGCATAGCACATTGAACTATCGAGTAGTCATCAGCTTTGCTCTGCCAAGTGTTCACAACATCCGGCGTTGGTCCTGCAGCGGGTTTGTCACCTAGCGGTGCTTCCAGGACGTAATTTTTCTGTGCAGCAATGAGGATAATCCTCAAGTTACAGACCCAGTCCGTGTAGTTGCTACCATCATCTTTCAACTTAGCTTTCTCTAGGAATGCATTAAAATTTAACGGAACAATAGCACGGGCCATCTATCTACAACAACATAGACATGCAAAATACTATCAAATACTAAGTTCATGATAAATTAAAGTTCAATTAATGGAATTACTTAAGAACTCCCACTTAGATAGACATCTCTCTAATCATCTAAGTGATCACGTGATCCATATCAACTAAACCATGTTCGATCATCACGTGAGATGGAGTAGTTTTCAATGGTGAACATCACTATGTTGATCATATCTACTATATGATTCATGCTCGACCTTTAGGTCTCAGTGTTCTGAGGCCATATCTGCATATGCTAGGCTCGTCAAGTTTAACCCGAGTATTCTGCGTGTGCAAAACTGGCTTGCACCCATTGTATGTGAACGTAGAGCTTATCACACTCTATCATCACGTGGTGTCTCGGCACGATGAACTGTAGCAATGGTGCATACTCAGGGAGAACACTCATACCATGCAATTTAGTGAGAGATCATCTTATAATGCTACCGTCGAACTAAGCAAAAGAAGATGCGTAAAGGATAAACATCAGATGCAATCAATATAAGTGATATGATATGACCATCATCATCTTGTGCCTTTGATCTCCATCTCCAAAGCACCATCATGATCACCATCGCCACCGGCTTGACACCTTGATCTCCACCGAAGCATCGTTGTCGTCTCGCCAACTATTGCGTCTACGACTATCGCTATCGCTTAGTGATAAAGTAAAGCAATTACATGGTGATTGCATTTCATACAATAAAGCGACAACCATATGGCTCCTGCCAGTTGCCGATAACTGTGTTACAAAACATGATCATCTCATACAATAAACTTTAGCATCATGTCTTGACCATATCACATCACAACATGCCCCGCAAAAACAATTTTGACGTCCTCTACTTTGTTGTTGCAAGTTTTACGTGGCTGCTACGGGCTGAGAAAGAACCGTTCTTACCTACGCATCTAAAACCACAATGCGGTATAGTGATTGCTTTTTGATCTTCAAAAAGAACTCTGTTCATTGAATCCAATTCAACTAAAGTTGCAGAAACTGACACCCACCAGCCACCTATGTGTGAAGCACATCGGTAGAACCAGTCTCGCGTAAGCGTACGCGTAATGTCGGTCTGGGACGCTTCATCCAATAATACCGCTGAATCAAGAATTAACTAGCGACGACATGCAATATGTATATACCCACGCCCACAACTCCTTTGTGTTCTACTCGTGCATATAACATCTACGCATAAACCTGGCTCGGATACCACTGTTGGGTAACGCAGTAATTTCAAAAATTTCCTACGCGCACGCAAGATCATGGTGATGCATAGCAACAAGAGGAGATAGTATTGTCTACGTACCCTAGTAGACCGTAAGCGGAAGCGTTATGACAACGCGGTTGATGTAGTCGCATGTCTTCACGATCAACCGATCCTACTACCGAAAGTACGGCACCTCCGCGATCTGCACATGTTCGACTCGGTGACGTCCCACGAACTCAGGATCCAACAGAGTGTCGAGGGAGAGCTTCGTCAGCACGACGGCATGATGACGGTGATGATGATGCTACCGGAACAGGGCTTCGCCTAAGCACCGCTACGATATGACCGAGGTGGATTATGGTGGAGGGGGGCACCGCACACGGCTGGAAACAATCAACTTGTGTGTCCTAGGGTTCCCCTGCCCCCGTATATAAAGGAGCAAGGGGGAGGCCGGTCAGCCTTGGGGCGCGCCAAGGAGAGGGTGGAGTCCTCCTCCTAGTAGGAGTTGGACTCCCCCTTTCCTAGTCCAACTAGGAAGAAGGAGGGGGAAGTAAAGAGAGGGAGAGAGGAAGGGAAAGAGGGGGCGCCGCTGCCCCCCCCCCCTCCTTGTCCAATTCGGACTCCCAAGGAGGGGCAGCCCTATGGCCCCTCCCCTCTCTCTTGCAAGGCCCATGTTGGCCCATTAGTTCCCCCAGGTGTTCCGATAACCCCCCGGCACTCCGATAATTATCCGGTGACCCCCGGAACTCATCCGGTGTCCGAATATAGTCATCCAATATATCAATATTTATGTCTCGATCATTTCGAGACTCCTCGTCATATCTATTTTCACATTCGGGACTTATAAGTACCTTTGATACATCAAAACACATAAACTCATAATACCGATCGTCACCGAACATTAAGCATGCGGACCCTACGGGTTCGAGAACTATGTAGACATGACCGAGACATGTCTCGGGTCAATAACCAATAGCGGAACCTGGATGTTCGTATTGGATCCCACATATTCTACGAAGATCTTTATCGGTCAAAACGCATAACGATATACATTGTTCGCTTTGTCATCAGTATGTTACTTGCCCGAGATTAGATCGTCGGTATCTCAATACCTAGTTCAATCTCGTTACCGGCAAGTCTCTTTACTCGTTCCGTAATGCATCATCTCGCAACTAACTCATTAGTCACATTGCTTGCAAGGCTTATATTGATGTGCATTACCGAGAGGGCCCAGAGATACCTCTCTGACAATTGGAGTGACAAATCCTAATCTTGATCCATGCCAACTCAAAAAACACCATCGGAGACACCTATAGAGCACCTTTATAATCACCCAGTTACGTTGTGACGTTTGGTAGCACAAAAAGTGTTCCTCCGGTATTCTAGAGTTGCATGATCTCATAGTCATAGGAACATGTATAAGTTATGGAGAAAGCAATAGCAACAAATTAAACGATCATCGTGCTAAGCTAACGGAATGGGTCAAGTCAATCACATCATTCTCTAATGATGTGATCCCGTCAATCAAATGACAACTCATGTCTATGGTTAGGAAACATAACCATCATTGATTCAACGAGCTTGTCAAGTAGAGGCATACTAGTGGCATTCTGTTTGTCTATGTATTCACACATGTACTAAGTTTCTGGTTAATACAATTCTAGCATGAATAATAAACATTTATCATGATATAAGGAAATATAAATAACAACTTTATTATCGCCTCTAGGGCATATTTCATTCACCCATTTGGTTTGCAGGATTTGTAAAATGCACCAACGTGCCATCTTCGATCTGGCATGATTAACATGGGCATTTGATTACAATCTAGAAACATGTAGCCTTCTTCATAACAGGTTGGATTGGATGAAAAATTCCCTAAGAAAACTAGTATAGATGAATCCAAAGGAGAAATGCTTATGAAGATTGTAACCATATGAATGAAGCAACCAATATGGGGTGGGGGTGTATGTCCTAAAATCCTCCAAAATTCCTTCAGAAATCGTAGTACATTGTCATTGTAAACTTGGGAAAGGGTGCAAAAAATTGAACTCCCTTATGGTTAACATTTAATAGGAAAGGAGCATCACCTCGATATACAGCTTCTTCAGGCACGAAAAGCATCTCAGGCAACTGATAACTTGGTCAGGTTGGGGCCTTCAGATTCTACTGCCAAGACCTTCACTATGCCCAGATTCTGGGTGAAGCTTCGCTGGATGACAGGCGAACATACATCTTCAAAACTAGAAATAACATTGATATCAAGAAGGAGAGGTATAAGGTGATTGTTGTACCTGAAAGTTGTAGTATTTGACAGACGAGTAGCCCACCACTTTCAATTTCGGCACAGAAATGACATTGATTCTTGTTGGACCTTGTTGATCAACTACAAGTGATCTCTCAAGTGAAGGTGTGTCCTGGATAACCATATTGTGGTCCACCTTTTGTGATCTCTCGTTGCAGCACCACCAACACACATAAATAGTCCGGAGAGTCATGGAGGTGATGTGCAAGGTACTCGACCAATTCATCACCTAAAGATGAAGGAACTCGAGTGCAGTACAACCGCGGAGAAGGCGCTCCATGTCATCCTTTGGGATGTGGACGGTTACGAGCTCGAGGTGCTTCAATCGTGGTAGAAAAAGGGCGGGCCTCACATTAAGGGTGGATGGCAGTTCATGAACTTGGCGAGGCGCAGAGTGGGCGTGAAGCGGAGCACGGACGTTGGCAGCAAGCGCATATGCCCATCATTAAAACTGAGCTTCGCGAGTTGATCTATGGCGGGGGATTGGAACCACTCATCAAGCTTGGCTCGGTCCTTGCCATTGGAAAGGAACTTGCATGTGATAAGGCCTTTGATTGGGCCATGGTGACTGCCGAGGATCTGGGAGAACACATCCAAGCTTTGGCGATAGCCATGGCAGAGCTTGTGGGCGTCGAGGAGGTCAACATGGGTGAGGAGCCATAGGGAGCGCCACCGCCGGGAAAGGGCGGCTGTCCTCGCCCGAGATTTGATTGGAGAAGCGATATGATGACAATCAACATATCATCGGGGAGGTTGTTTATGAAGTCTAGACATGTTGGAGTCGCTTTCAGTTTTTCTCAACCCGCCTCCGCTTGCTGGCAGCCTCGTTCTCCACCTCGTCGGCGGCGACGGAAACCTCTATCTCCATATTCACGCCGTGCTTCGGTGCTTCAGCTGCCCCAGCATCGCCACTCCCTTCGATGGGGCGCTTCGGCAGCATCCTCGTACACTAATGGCTTTGAGGACTCAGAGCGGCGTCAAGGATGCGGATGGAGAGAGAGGATTGCGTGTGTGGCGAGGATGGGGGAGGGGTGTGGCCGCTCGGTGGTGCCATTATTATAGACTAGTGGGAGCGAGGCGGGCGGCGGTCCAAGGCTGTCTCGCTTCCTGGTGAGAATGACTGCTTAATCTCTATGAATGAAATCTATGCTTAATTACTGAATTTTAGTTGCAAAAAATAGATAGTGCTATTGATTTTTAGCTGCATATTTTGACAAATAGCAGTGTCTCTTGGCTTAGCATCGAAGTCTGGCTTTAATTTGCATACCATGATCGGAATCGTTTGCGTTGAAGAGATGCATAGATCCTGCGTTGAACAGCTTGTACGCTTCCCGATGAGTCTGCGCACCGGACTACACTCGCACGCCTCCCGTTCAGTCAAGCAGCTGTCCACATGGCACCTCCTATAGCCATTAAAACCACACATAGCGTCACGTGAATGGTTAACAGAACGCACACGGTTTGAATTATACAAACGTTTGAGATATTAAAGTGGTAGCTATTTTTTCAAAATGCCTTTGTTGGCAGTTATTCGAGTGCGCCTTCTCTCAAAATGGACACGAAAAATACCACAGCATGTCGGGTGCCATTCCATGAAAGCATGCCAAGTTTCATGAATTTCATACGTGTCCTGGATTTACTAGAATTTAAAAACAAAGTATCTCAATGTTTTGTCCGCAATCAACGGTGCCCTGGTGTTTGAAATTCATTCCAATTTCTTGCATGGGACCTAAGCATGCACCCAAGGACACAGATTTAAATTTTCAACCAATTTATATGCATTAGAGCATGTGCATGTAGTTCAAATTTGAATTATGCACATAAAATGCATTGAAAACTCAATTAATGCATAAAAATGTCCAAACAAACCCTGAAAAATCCGAAAAATTGACACAACACTCCTGTTGTTCTATGTTGACACGAGAAAATTTTTGAAAGCAATAAGAGGCAATGGATATTTATTCGTCCCCAAAGGTGGGACATTTCCTACCGAAACCATCACGCTTGTTGTGAGAAGCTCTGGTTTGTGAGAAGCATATCCGCAAACCTGCCCCAAATGGGACAAAAAATTTACCACGGTATGTTGATGTCGCTCCATGATAGCATGCCAAGTTTCATGAATTTCGGACGAGCTTTGGATTTACTAGAATTTAAAAACCAAGTATCTCAATGTTTGCGGCCGAATGACCGTGGCAGGGTATTTCACATTCATTCTCATTTCTTGCATGGGACCTAAGCATGCACCCAAGGACACATATTTGAATTTTCAACCAATTTATATGCATTGGAGCATGTGCATGTACTTCAAATTTGAATTATGCACATAAATGCGTTGGAAACTCAATTAATGCATAAAAATGTCCAAACGAACCCCGAAAAATCTCAAAAATTGACACAACACTCATGTTGTTCTGTGTTGACACGAGAAAAAAATTTGAAAGCAATAAGAGGCAATAGATATCGTTTCGTCCCTAAAGGTGGGACGTTCCCTATCAAAACCATCTGGCTTGTTCTGAGCTGCTCTGGTTTGTGAGAAGCCTATCCCCAAGCCTGCCCCAAATGGGATAAAAAATTTACCACAGCATGTTGATGCCACTCCATGATAGCATGCCAAGTTTCATGAATTTCAGACGAGTTTTGGATTTACTAAAATTTAAAAACAAGGTATCTCAATGTTTGCAGTCAAGTGACGGTGACAGGGTATTTGACATTCATTCTCATTTTTTGCATGGGACCTAAGCATGCACCCAAGGACAAAGATTTGATTTTTTTTAACCAATTCATATGCACCAGAGCATGTGCATGTAGTTCAAATTTGAATTATGCACATAAATGCATTGAAAACCCACTTAATGCATAAAAATGTCCAAATGAACCCTGAAAAATAAAAAAATAACACAACACTCCTGTTGTTCTATGTTGACACGAGAAAATTTTTGAAAGCAATAAGAGGCAATGGATATTGTTTCGTCCCCAAAGGTGGGGCGTTTCCTACCAAAACCATCATGCTTGTTGTGAGAAGCTCCGGTTTGTGAGAAGCATATACCCAAACATGCCCCAAATGGGACAAAAAATTTACCACGGCATGTTCATGCCGCTCCATGATAGCATGCCAAGTTTCATGAATTTCGGATGAGTTTTGGATTTACTCGAATTTATAAACCAGGTATCTCAATGTTTGCGGCCGAGTGACGGTGGTAGGGTGTTTGACATTCATTCCCATTTCTTGCATGGGACCTAAGTATGTACCCAAGGACAAAGATTTGATTTTTCAACCAATTTATATGCACTGAATCATGTGCATGTAGTTCAAATTTGAATTATGCACGTAAATGCATTGAAAACTCACTTAATGCATAAAAATGTCCAAACGAACCCTGAATAATTCCAATTCTTTTTGGACACACATATAGTTGCATGTTCACTGCAGATAAAAATATCTAGCAATTCAAACACCGGCCATCGCCACTGTGACCCCATTATGTAATTCAAATCAAGAAGAAAAGTCAAATAGATCCCACACCGTTTATTATAACCAACCGTGTGAGATGCAGCGTAAAATATCTTGGAGCACCGTTGGAATATAGTACGCATACGGCTTACGCGAGAAGGTGTGCGACTATAGTCCACAGCCCGCTCTGAATAAGGGACCGTGTCTGATGACACTTTGCGCGCCAGTTTTTTCGCTAAAGAGATTTCAAATTTCCGGCTTTCGTGGAAATATCTACCTCCCCGCCCCCTCCCACTTACCAAAAGCCACATTTCTCCTGTTTCTACCTTCCTTTCCAAGTTGAAACCTTCACTCCTTGCTTGCAGTGCCACCTCCTCGCCGACGACCCTCCTTCACGCTGCTCGGCCTCGCCTATCCAGGCAGGTAATCCACACCAAACCCCCATCCTCCTCCTCCTTCCACATCCTACATGCCCCGACCGCCGGCGCGAGCGCGACACCTTCCACCAAAATCACTGACCCCTCCAACAAATAAGCGTCGGCCTAAGCCATGGTGCACGTAGTATAGCCAGGATCTCAAGGAGCATTTGGCAGTGGAGAAGCAAATCGCGGCCGCACGTGCGGATGAGGTCGCGATGGCTGCCATTCGTGCCGACCCCCAGATCTTGGAGGAGCACCTCACCGTCGAGGCCACCGTTGACGCCTCGCGTGCCGACGCCGTGACGCCGTTGGCTGCTTTAAACAACAGTTCGTGGCGTTTTCTCGAGGCCACCGTCGGTGCCTTCGACAAATACTACGAGGTGTTTTCTCAGCCCGCACGTGCTTACCTCATCTCGAGAGCCAGGAGGTTGGTGCCCGGAGTGGCTCAGGCAACTCACGACTACAACAAGGGCACCCACGATGTGGAGGCCTCAGCCTCTTCCATGTCTAAGGAGCCAATCGTCATCGATATCTTCGACAATGAGGAGTAGCTTGTCTTATTAACTCACTATAAGGAACCATGTTCAGTTTGCTAGCTACTGCCTTTCCTTAACAAATTCTAGTGAATTGTGCTATCTACTTTTACCATGCAATCTTCTGCTATAGTGCATATGTTCTATATGTCCTGCAATGTGGTGTTTAGTTAACTGCTTGATTCAATTCTGTAAATGTGATGTTCAATTCTTCAAGGTGCAATATTTCCAAGTTGTTAAACATGCTTTGTTTGGTTAAATTTTTGATCTTCTATTACGAGTATGTTATATTGTGCAATGTGGTGCTCAGTTAACGTTTGGTTCATTTGTTGTGGTGTTTAGTTAACTGCTTGGTTAAATTCCGCAATGCGATGTTCAAGTGTTGTGGCTGCATTCTGTTATTGTATACCATGTGAGAAATAAATCGAATTTGGATGTACTAAATACATGAGAAACAAATACAATTGCTATATTTCCAAGTTGTTAAGCATGCTTTGTTTGGTCAACTGTCTGATCTTCTATTAGGAGTATGTTATATTGTGCAATGTGGTGCTCAGTTAACGTTCGGTTCATTTGTTGTCATGTTTACTTAACTGCTTGGTTCAATTCTGCAATGCGATGTTCAATTATTGTGGCTGCATTCTATTATTGTATACCATGTGAGGAATAAATCGAATTTGGTTGCACTTAATACATGAGAAACATATACAAGTGCTATATTTCCTAGTTCTTAATCATGCATGGTTTGGATAAATGGGTTTTCCATGTGGCTTGAATTAATCTGATGAATATGCAATGTGCTTATTTATCATCAACATATTTTACTGATAGCATGCAAACCCTTACTTAACCTGATGACTAACTACCTTATATGTGTTGCATGGAAACAATGGGAAGCACTGAGGTTTACAAGATGTTACTAACTATTATACCTTGCCTTTTTTTATTCCTTTGCCCCATTTCCAATATAGAGAAGATATTTATGCATATCCTTGTTTTCAGGGTTCACTGACGATTACCTCTCAAACCACCTCTGTGGTCAGGAGGCGAGGAAAGTTTTCACACAACACCCACGGTTCAATATTGAAGTGTTCCTGAAGAGGTTGAAGGATGAACGGTCAATCATCCACACGCACTGGCCTAAAGTTGCAAAGACCTTCAACATGAATGAAGGTTCAATATTCGCCTTCCACTTTAGCAGTTTTCCAAATGAGATGCATCTCCCTATGTACCGTCTATGATGCTAATTTCAAAAGATTCTAGATGTTGCACGTGAAACTTGCTGCTGGTGCAGTTTTGTAATGGGGTAGCTGAGTGCTGAAGCTATATCATGTTGTACTCCGATGTATTTCAATTATGAAATCCTGCTTCCTTAATATGGAAATGGTATTATGTGCTTAATATGAATGTCAATTAGATTAGTAAATGGATTATTAATAATAGGGCAATTAACCCGCTAATTAGCCAATGAGCTTGCTAATTGCGTTTTCCTGTTGAAAACGGTTATTGAGAAAACACCGTGGGCGATGACCTCAGGCAACGCACACAGTTTCTAGAAATAAACCGTGTTGGATCTCCTTTCAATGAACAATCACACACGACATTCTCTTGAAAACTGTTTGTGTTATGCGACCTTGCACAAACATTTTCCTTGGAGTGACTGTGTGGGATGTATATACAAATGGAAACGTTTAGCGGGGAATGACTGTGTGGGATGTACTTATGACCCGAAACGATTTCGCCTGTATAATTGTATTTTTTTAGCACTACTGTACGCATTTCTGTATTTGACTGCTCGTTGGCCGCACACGACCTCATTTTGCCGAGCGTGCGTGCCAGGAGGGCATATCCTCGATGGTTTCTAGATCGTGTGGGAAGGACCCCCTATCACCCACACTCACTAGGTGACGGTTCCGAACGCCATTGCGGAAAGGGGTTAAAAACCGTTTGTATAGCACTGACGTGTGCCAGTGATTAGTAACCATTTTGTAGAGACACTCAACAACCGAATTGAACATATGAACCCTGAAGAAGTCATAGGCAGGACGAGGCCATCCACGTCGCCTTGAAATCACTCGTGCCACCGCCTATAAATTCCGTGCCCCACCAAGGGCATTTTAGTGATTTCACGCGCAGGCATATAAAACTCAACCCGCCCGTGGACAAACCCTAGGCATCACCCGCTCGCGCACTCTCCTCCCCCTCCTGCCTCTTCTCTTCCCCGCCTCCTCTTCCTGTCGCCGCCTCCGCTCCGCACTCTCCTCCCCCTCCTGCCTCTTCTCTTACCCGCCTCCTCCTCATGTCACCGCCTCTGCTCCTGCTGTCGCCGCCTCGCCGCCCCAAACCCCTGCCACAGCGGAGAGAAATCCATGGTGGTGGACAAGCCGGCAGCGGCGGGGTCTCCTCCTCGCCCGCGTCCTTCTCTTTGCTGGGGCGGTCAGGGCACGGACAAGGACAAGGGGCTGCAGGGTGTGAAGAACAGCTACGCCTCGATGGACGAGTACCTAGGCGTCTTCGATCCGCTGCTCTTCGAGGAGGGCAAAGCATAGATCCTCCAGAGTCACAGAAACGAGGACGAGGGGGAGGAGGAGGATGGTGGGCTTTGCTACACTTGCCGCTTGTGTGGATTTCTCGATTTCCGCCTCTTGGTTTATTATAAGTAGTTCTTGGTTTTGTGTTTTGTGATCTATTTGAGTAGAGATTAGCCTGGACTAGCAGAGAGGGGTGGTGAGATCATCTGCGGAGTCCGAGGGTTTCCACAAGTTGTCCATGCTGGTGTCCGATGGCCTCCACGACATTGTTTCACTGCCAGAGAATGTCCTCCTCCTGCTCTCCAAAGAGAAAGTTTTTGGGGAACGTAGTAATTTCAAAAAAAATCCTACGCACACGCAAGATCATGGTGATGCATAGCAACGAGAGGGGAGAGTGTGATCTACCTACCCTTGTAGACCGACAGCGGAAGCGTTATGACAACGCGGTTGATGTAGTCGTACGTCTTCACGGCCCGACCGATCAAGCACCGAAACTACGTCACCTCCGAGTTTTAGCACACGTTCAGCTCGATGACGATCCCCGGACTTTGATCCAGCAAAGTGTCGGGGAAGAGTTCCGTCAGCACGACGGCGTGGTGACGATCTTGATGTTCTACCGTCGCAGGGCTTCGCCTAAGCACCGCTACAATATTATCGAGGATTATGGTGGAAGGGGGCACCGCACACGGCTAAGAAAACGATCACGTGGATCAACTTGTGTGTCTAGGGGTGTCCCCTGCCCCCGTATATAAAGGAGCAAGGGGAGGAGGCCGGCCGGCCCTATAGGCGCGCCAAGGAGGAGGACTCCTACTAGGACGGGGAAGGAAGTGGGGAGGGAGAAGGAAAGGGGGGCGCCGCCCCCCCTCTCCTAGTCCAATTCGGACCAGGGGGAGGAGGCGCGCGGCCCACCCTAGTTGCCCTTCCCTTTCTCCACTAAGGCCCATATGGCCCATTACTTCTCTCGGGGGGGTTCCGGTAACCCTCCGGTACACCGGTTTTCTCCGAAATCACCCGGAACACTTTCGGTGTCTGAATATAGCCGTCCAATATATCAATCTTTATGTCTCGACCATTTCGAGACTCCTCATTATGTCCGTGATCACATCCGGGACTCCGAACTAACTTCGGTACATCAAAACTCATAAACTCATAATATAACTGTCATCGAAACCTTAAGCGTGCGGACCCTACGGGTTCGAGAACAATGTAGACATGACCGAGACATGTCTCCGGTCAATAACCATTAGCGGAACCTGGATGCTCATATTGGCTCCTACATATTCTATGAAGATTTTATCGGTTAGACCGCATAACAACATACGTTGTTCCCTTTCTCATCGGTATTTTACTTGCCCGAGATTCGATCGTCGGTATCTCAATACCTAGTTCAATCTCGTTACCGGCAAGTCTCTTTACTTGTTTCATAATACATCATCTCGCAACTAACTCATTAGTTTCAATGCTTGCAAGGCTTATGTGATGTGCATTACCGAGAGGGCCCAGAGATACCTCTCCGACAATCGGAGTGACTAATCCTAATCTCGAAATACGCCAACCCAACTTTTACCTTTGGAGACACCTGTAGAGCTCCTTTATAATCACCCAGTTACGTTGTGACATTTGGTAGCACACAAAGTGTTCCTCCGGCAAACGGGAGTTGCATAATCTCATAGTCATAGGAACATGTATAAGTCATGAAGAAAAGTAATAGCAACATATTAAACGATCGGGTGCTAAGCTAATGGAATGGGTCATGTCAATCACATCATTCTCCTAATAATGTGATCCCGTTAATCAAATGACAACACATGTCTATGGTTAGGAAACATAACCATCTTTGATTAACGAGCTAGTCAAGTAGAGGCATACTAGTGATGTTTAGTTTGTCTATGTATTCACACAAGTATTATGTTTTCGGATAATACAATTCTAGCATGAATAATAAACATTTATCATGATATAAGGAAATAAAATAATAACATTATTATTGCCTCTAGGGCATATTTCCTTCTGTCTCCCACTTGCACTAGAGTCAATAATCTAGATTACACAGTAATGATTCTAACACCCATGGAGCTTTGGTGCTGATCATGTTTTGCTCGTGGAAGAGGCTTAGTCAACGGGTCTGCAACATTCATATCCGTATGTATCTTGCAAATCTCTATGTCTCCCACCTGGACTAGATCCCGGATGGAATTGAAGCGTCTCTTGATGTGCTTGGTCCTCTTGTGAATTCTGGATTCCTTTGCCAAGGCAATTGCACCAGTATTGTCACAAAAGATTTTCATTGGACCCGATGCACTAGGTATGACACCTAGATCGGATATGAACTCCTTCATCCAGACTCCTTCGTTTGCTGCTTCCGAAGCACCTATGTACTCCGCTTCACATGTAGATCCCACCACAACGCTTTGTTTAGAACTGCACCAACTGACAGCTCCACCGTTTAATGTAAACACGTATCCGGTTTGCGATTTAGAATCGTCCGGATCAGTATCAAAGCTTGCATCAACGTAACCATATACGATGAGCTCTTTGTCACCTCCATATATGAGAAACATATCCTTAGTCCTTTTCAGGTATTTCAGGATGTTCTTGACCGTTGTCCAGTGATCCACTTCTGGATTACTTTGGTACCTCCCTGCTAGACTTATAGCAAGACACACATCAGGTTTGGTACACAGCATTGCATACATGATAGAGCCTATGGCTGAAGCATAGGGAACATCTTTCATTTTCTCTCTATCTTCTGCATTGGTCGGGCATTGAGTCTTACTCAATTTCACACCTTGTAACACAGGCAAGAATCCTTTCTTTGCTTGATCCATTTTTGAACTTCTTCAAAATTTTGTCAAGGTATGTGCTTTGTGAAAGTCCAATTAAGCGTCTTGATCATCTCTATAGATCTTAATGCCCAATATGTAAGCAGCTTCACCGAGGTCTTTCATTGAAAAACTCTTATTCAAGTATCCCTTTATGCTATTCAGAAATTCTATATCATTTCCGATTATTAATATGTCATTTACATATAATATCAGAAATGCTACAGAGCTCCCACTCACTTTCTTGTAAATACAGGCTTCTCCAAAAGTATGTACAAAACCAAATGCTTTGATCACACATTCAAAGCGTTTATTCCAACTCCGAGAAGCTTGCACCAGTCCATAAATGGATCGCTGGAGCTTGCATACTTTGTTAGCTCCCTTTGGATCGACAAAACCTTCCGGTTGCATCATATACAACTCTTCTTCCAGAAATCCATTCAGGAATGCAGTTTTGACATCCATCTGCCAAATTTCATAATTATAAAATGCGGCAATTGCTAACATGATTCGGACAGACTTAAGCATCGCTACGGGTGAGAAGGTCTCATCATAGTCAATCCCTTGAACTTGTCGAAAACCTTTTGCGACAAATCGAGCTTTGTAGACAGTAATATTACCGTCAGCGTTAGTCTTCTTCTTGAAGATCCATTTATTCTCAATTGCTTGCCGATCATTGGGCAAGTCAACCAAAGTCCATACTTTGTTTTCATACATGGATCCCATCTCAGATTTCATGGCTTCAAGCCATTTTGTGGAATCTGGGCTCACCATCGCTTCTTCATAGTTCGTAGCTTCATCATGATCTAGTAGCATGACTTCCAGAATAGGATTACCGTACCACTCTGGTGTGGATCTTACTCTGGTTGATCTACGAGGTTCAGCAGTATCTTGTTCTGAAGTTTCATGATCATCATCATTAGCTTCCTCACTAATTGGTGTAGGTGTCACAGAAACTGGTTTCTGTGATGTACTACTTTCCAATAAGGGAGCAGGTACAGTTACCTCATCAAGTTCTACTTTCCTCCCACTCACTTCTTTCGAGAGAAACTCCTTCTCTAGAAAGTTTCCGAATTTAGCAACAAAAATCTTGCCTTCGGATCTGTGATAGAAGGTGTATCCAATAGTTTCCCTTGGATATCCTATGAAGACACATTTCTCCGATTTGGGTTCGAGCTTATCAGGTTGAAGCTTTTTCACATAAGCATCGCAGCCCCAAACTTTCAGAAACGACAACTTTGGTTTCTTGCTAAACCACAGTTCATATGGCGTCGTCTCAACGGATTTTGATGGTGCCCTATTTAACGTGAATGCAGCCGTCTCTAGAGCATATCCCCAAAACGATAGCGGTAAATTAGTAAGAGACATCATAGATCGCACCATATCTAGTAAAGTATGATTACGACGTTCGGACACACCATTATGCTGTGGTGTTCCGGGTGGCGTGAGTTGCGAAACTATTCCGCATTGTTTCAAATGTACACCAAACTCGTAACTCAAATATTCTCCTCCATGATCAGATCGTAGGAATTTTATTTTCTTGTTACGATGATTTTCAACTTCACTCTGAAATTCTTTGAACTTTTCAAACGTTTCAGACTTATGTTTCATTAAGTAGATATACCCATATCTGCTTAAGTCATCTGTGAAGGTGAGAAAATAACGATATCCGCCACGAGCCTCGACATTCATCGGACCACATACATCTGTATGTATGATTTCCAACAAATATGTTGCTCTCTCCATAGTACCGGAGAACGGTGTTTTTGTCATCTTACCCATAAGGCACAGTTCGCAAGTACCAAGTGATTCATAATCAAGTGGTTCCAAAAGTCCATCAGTATGGAGTTTCTTCATGCGCTTTACACCGATATGACCCAAACGGCAGTGCCACAAATAAGTTGCACTATCATTATCAACTCTGCATCTTTTGGCTTCAACATTATGAATATGTGTGTCACTACTATCGAGATTTAATAAGAATAGACCACTCTTTAAGGGTGCATGACCATAAAAGATATTACTCATATAAATAGAACAACCATTATTCTCTGATTTAAATGAATAACCGTCTCGCATCAAACAAGATCCAGATATAATGTTCATGCTTAACGCTGGCACCAAATAACAATTATTTAGGTCTAATACTAATCCCGAAGGTAGATGTAGAGGTAGCATGCCGACCGCGATCACATCGACTTTGGAACCATTTCCCACGCGCATCGTCACCTCGTCCTTAGCTAATCTTCGCTTAATCCGTAGTCCCTGTTTCAAGTTGCAAATGTTAGCAACAGAACCAGTATCAAATACCCAGGTGCTACTGCGAGCATTAGTAAGGTA
The DNA here is from genome assembly GCF_003073215.2 of Triticum urartu. Classification (NCBI taxonomy): domain Eukaryota; kingdom Viridiplantae; phylum Streptophyta; class Magnoliopsida; order Poales; family Poaceae; genus Triticum; species Triticum urartu. Next base: position 25,512,282 of record NC_053023.1, read on the forward strand.
CACATGAATAACATGTATATCACATATACCTTTGTTCACCTTGCCATCCTTCTTATCCGCCAAATACTTGGGGAGTTCCGCTTCTAGTGACCAGTCTGCTTGCAGTAGAAGCACTCAGTTTCAGGCTTAGGTCCAGGTTTGGGTTTCTTCTCTTGAGTAGCAACTTGCTTGCTGTTCTTTTTGAAGTTCCCCTTCTTCTTTCCTTTGCCCTTTTTCTTGAAACTAGTGGTCTTGCTGACCATCAACACTTGATGCTCCTTCTTGATTTCTACCTCCGCAGCTTTCAACATTGCGAAGAGCTCGGGAATAGTATTATTCATCCCTTGCATATTATAGTTCATCACGAAGCTCTTGTAGCTTGGTGGCAGTGGTTGGAGAATTCTGTCAATGACGCAATCATCTAGAAGATTAACTCCCAATTAAACCAAGTGATTATTATACACAGACATTTTGAGTATATGCTCACTGACAGAACTGTTCTCCTCCATCTTGCAGCTATAGAACTTATTGGAGACTTCATATCTCTCAATCCGGAAATTTTCTTGAAATATTAACTTCAACTCCTGGAACATCTCATATGCTCCATGACGTTCAAAACATCGTTGAAGTCCCGATTCTAAGCCGTAAAGCATGGCACACTGAACTATCGAGTAGTCATCAGCTTTGCTCTACCAGACGTTCATAACATCTGGTGTTGCTCCAGCAGCAGGCCTGGCACCCAGCGGTGCTTCCAGGACGTAATTCTTCTGTGCAGTAATGAGGATAATCCTCAAGTTACAGACCCAGTCCGTGTAATTGCTACCATCATCTTTCAACTTTGCTTTCTCAAGGAACACATTAAAATTCAACGGAACAACAATACGGGCCATCTATCTACAATCAAAAATAAACAAGCAAGATACTATCAGGTACTAAGTTCATGATAAATTTAGGTTCAATTAATCATATTATTAAAGAACTCCCACTTAGATAGACATCCCTCTAATCCTCTAAGTGATTACGTGATCCAAATCAACTAAACCATGTCCGATCATCACGTGAGATGGAGTAGTTTCATTGGTGAACATCACTATGTTGATCATATCTACTATATGATTCACGCTCGACCTTTCGGTCTCCGTGTTCCGAGGCCATATCTGTATATGCTTGGCTCGTCAAGTATAACCTGAGTATTCCGCGTGTGCAACTGTTTTGCACCCGTTGTATTTGAACGTAGAGCCTATCACACCCGATCATCACGTGGTGTCTCAGCACGAAGAACTTTCGCAACGGTGCATACTCAGGGAGAACACTTCTTGATAATTAGTGAGAGATCATCTTAAAATGCTACCGTCAATCAAAGCAAGATAAGATGCATAAAAGATAAACATCACATGCAATCAATATAAGTGATATGATATGGCCATCATCATCTTGTGCTTGTGATCTCCATCTTCGAAGCACCGTCGTGATCACCATCGTCACCGGCGCGACACATTGATCACCATCGTAGCATCATTGTCGTCTCGCCAATCTTATGCTTCCACGACTATCGCTACCACTTAGTGATAAGGTAAAGCATTACAGCGCAATTGCATTGCATACAATAAAGAGACAACCATATGGCTCCTGCCAGTTGCCGATAACTTGGTTACAAAACATGATCATCTCATACAATAAAATTTAGCATCATGTCTTGACCATATCACATCACAACATGCCCTGCAAAAACAAGTTAGACGTCCTCTACTTTGTTGTTGCAAGTTTTACGTGGCTGCTACGGGCTTAAGCAAGAACCAATCTTACCTACGCATCAAAACCATAACAATAGTTTGTCAAGTTGGTGCTGTTTTAACCTTCGCAAGGACCGGGCGTAGCCACACTCGGTTCAACTAAAGTTGGAGAAACTGACACCCGCTAGCCACCTCTGTGCAAAGCACGTCGGGAGAACCGGTCTCGCGTAAGCGTACGCGTAATGTTGCTCCGGGCCGCTTCGTCCAACAATACCGCCTAACCAAAGTATGACATGCTGGTAAGCAGTATGAATTATATCGCCCACAACTCACTTGTGTTCTACTCGTGCATATAACATCAACACATAAAACCTAGGCTCGGATGCCACTGTTGGGAACGTAGTAATTTCAAAAAAATTCCTACGCACACGCAAGATCATGGTGATGCATAGCAACGAGAGGGGAGAGTTTGATCTACGTACCCTTGTAGACCGACAGCGGAAGCGTTATGACAACGCGATTGATGTAGTCGTACGTCTTCACGGCCCGACCAATCAAGCACCGAAACTATGGCACCTCCGAGTTTTAGCACACGTTCAGCTCGATGACGATCCCCGGACTCCGATTCAGCAAAGTGTCAGGGAAGAGTTCCGTCAGCACGACGGCATGGTGACGATCTTGATGTTCTACCGTCGCAGGGCTTCGCCTAAGCACCGCTACAATATTATCGAGGATTATGGTGGAAGGGGGCACCGATCACGGCTAAGAAAACGATCACGTGGATCAACTTGTGTGTCTAGGGGTGTCCCCTGCCCCCGTATATAAAGGAGCAAGGGGAGGAGGCCGGCCGGCCCTATAGGCGTGCCAAGGAGGAGTCCTCCTCCTAGTAGGAGTAGGAGTAGGACTCCTACTAGGAGGGGGAAGGAAGTGGGGAGGGAGAAGGAAAGGGGGCCCCCCCCCCTCTCCTAGTCCAATTCGGACCAGGGGGGAGGAGGCGCGCGGCCCACCCTGGCTGCCCTTCTCTTAATCCACTAAGGCCCATATGGCCAATTACTTCTCCCGGGGGGGTTCCGGTAACCCTCCGGTACTCCAGTTTTCTCCGAAATCACCCGGAACACTTCCGGTGTCCGAATATAGCCGTCCAATATATCAATCTTTATGTCTCGACCATTTCGAGACTCCTCGTTATGTCCGTGATCACATCTGGGACTCCGAACTAACTTCGGTACATCAAAACTCATAAACTCATAATATAACTGTCATCGAAACCTTAAGCGTGCGGACCCTACAGGTTCGAGAACAATGTAGACATGACCGAGACATGTCTCCGGTCAATAACCAATAGCGGAACCTGGATGCTCATATTGGCTCCTACATATTCTACGAAGATCTTTATCGGTCAGACCGCATAACAACATACATTGTTCCCTTTGTCATCGGTATGTTACTTGCCCGAGATTCGATCGTCGGTATCGCAATACCTAGTTCAATCTCGTTACCGGCAAGTCTCTTTACTCGTTTTGTAATACATCATCTCGCAACTAACTTATTAGTTGCAATGCTTGCAAGGCTTATGTGATGTGCATTACCGCGAGGGCCCAGAGATACCTCTCCGACAATCGGAGTGACAAATCCTAATCTCGAAATACGCCAACCCAACATTTACCTTTGGAGACACCTGTAGAGCTCCTTTATAATCACTCAGTTACGTTGTGACGTTTGGTAGCACACAAAGTGTTCCTCCAGCAAACGGGAGTTGCATAATCTCATAGTCATAGGAACATGTATAAGTCATGAAGAAAAGCAATAGCAACATACTAAACGATCGGGTGCTAAGCTAATGGAATGGGTCATGTCAATCACATCATTCTCCTAATAATGTGATCCCGTTAATCGAATGACAACACATGTCTATGGTTAGGAAACATAACCATCTTTGATTAACGAGCTAGTCAAGTAGAGGCATACTAGTGACGTTTAGTTTGTCTATGTATTCACACAAGTATTATGTTTCCGGATAATACAATTCTAGCATGAATAATAAACATTTATCATGATATAAGGAAATAAAATAATAACATTATTATTGCCTCTAGGGCATATTTCCTTCAAAAGTAAGTTCCATGCTAGCAGGAAGCAGACAACATCCCAGCCAATTTAGTGGATATTATATTGTGCTGACTGCCGAACACTCAATCTGTTTGTTGTTTGAAAACAATAAACATTTGCTATAAATGTACATACCATATTAAGTATGGATGTTTTCAGATAAATTCTTAGGGTAATTCGATCAGTCTATCAGATCTATGTAGCATTAGTCTTGATTGCATTTTCCCCATATTTACTGTGCACCATACTTATGCAGATATTGTTTGGGTTGATTCCTACACCGAGTCGTGTTGCTGTACAAATAACTCACTTGTTTGGCGGTGCCATGGTGTCCCTCTCCAGGTTAGCTGAAACCTTCTTCCCCCATCATTCCTCATATTTGCTTTTCATAATTGTGCCACTGAGTTGTAGGTTAGTCGGAAATGTTGCATGAGGCAGAACAAGAATAAGAGCATTTGTCAGCCTTTTCATGTGCAGGTTCAGTAGCGGGCAATGCTCGAGTTAAGAGTTGGGTGCATAGCATATATATACATATGAAACGGATGTGAGCAGCAGCAGAGAGGGGATATCTATCTGACTGTCATACTTCCCTGACTTGGGTTTGTCATTCCCGTCAGCGTCCGCTTCCTTCATTGGTCGTCGCTTGTTTGTACAATAGTGTCACTATGAATAGTGCAGAGGCAGCGGGCTTCTTTTTTTCCATAATGTACTTTGATTAGTGTCTTGAAACTCCAGATTGGAGATTTCTAGCTAGAGAAAGAGAATGAAATACATATACTAAGATCATTGATTTTACATGCTCAGTACAGTAGGAAGAATTGCAAGAATTTGTATGACAATTTTGAATTCTTTTCAAAATGAACGGGTCATATGCTAAAGCAAACAATTTATGTATTGTTTTCTAGGAGTTTGGATCATTGTGAGAACATTTTTTTAGGAGTTTGGACTACTCACCGCTTGTAGCACCCCACGAGGGCCGCTTGCTCTGCAGGTGCCTCCCGGCACTTGGTTTAATCTCTCTTGATGCTAGATGCTTGATGATTCGCCTCTTTGAAATAGAACATATGATCTGGTACCAATCTGTCATGCTAGCATGTATGTGTTCTTTCTTAGGATTCTTATGAATATTTAGGGGTGTTAGCTATGTTGTTGATCAAGTACGGGTGCTCGTACCTGGTTAAGTCATTAAAATAAGAATCAATAATTAATTTTACAGCACTGAGAACTCCGGAGTTGTGCTCTCTCTTTGATCATTTCGCGGCTTCAATATATCTGATATCTCTTTTTTGTTATATATATTTATCTTTTCGACCCTAATTCAGAAGCACCATTTCATGATGTTATTTCTCTAGGACTGTAACTTATGGGCTGTGGATGCAGGATTAAGGACATGTACCTGCACTACAACGAGAGATCTGGGCTGCTATCCCCGCTGATTGCGGAGGATATCTACAAATTCATCATGAAGGTGAGGCCCATTTCTGACAGGAAATCTCTCAAGATAACTGTTATTATATATAAATAGATGGGTGGCAGTCGAATATAATATTTTTGCTCTGAATCTACTGTTCCATTACATCTATTTAATCTCCATAGGAATAGGTCTGGTGTTACTACTATTTCTTTTGTTGTAAAACTGCAGTGCGACAGACTTTATAGATTTAAATCGACCATGCTTTTGATGCCAGTGGTTTTGTATGTAAGTTGCAGTTGTTGTGCAACTCCATGTGTCTGTGTGATCTGATTTTACCTGTACTTCCAGGGAAGATAGACCCGTGTGAAATTTTCTCTTGAAGAATCATGTACCTATGTTAGAAATTCTAAATATTATTTGTTTGAAATGGCACCTAAGCAGCAAAAATTGTTTACTTTCCCTGAATATACACAGATTTTCTCTCAATGGGTTTGCATGAGAGTTTGATTGCTTAGGTTTTGTTTCAATCCCATTTATTGGTCCGATGTTTTGAGGATTTTGATAGCACTGAGCTTCCTTTCTTCCGGAACATAAGATTAAGAAAAGATATCCGTGATGTTTGGTACCTTACAGAGGATGCATTACGCGATGCTCTCAGCAACTTCGGCAAGATTTTACAGTCATGATTTATCCATATTGGTATGGATTCTAGAACCTTATAGGAAAATGCCGTCTTTCACAAAATGAAACAAAGCCTGCAGAGATGCTGAGGGAGGTCCTGCCGTGGACTGGCCGAGACTGTCGAGCATCGTGTTGAAAATCTTAAGAGGTACTTCTTTCACTCCTGCAATCTATGTGTGACTGTTTCTACAAGTTTAGATTCAGTGATTGGTTGTTGCCGCATTCTCATGGTGTCCGTCTTATCCATAGGTTGCGATATACTTTGTCAACCAATGGATGACTATAAATTTAACCTTCTCATTATGGTGTTCATTTCCATGTGCAGAAATAGATTGTATCATGCTTTGTCATAGATTCCGTAGGTCTGGTGTCTGGTCTGTACCAAGAAATACCTATAGATTTTAATGTTCCTATGTGCATATAAGCTTTTGTATTTTGCTGGGCATTAACCTCAGTCACATATTACACATGGATGGTGGTGATTTCCTTCTTCAGCATTTATCATTTCGACATTACGTTCTTCATAGCTTGATTAAAGCTCTAGAGAAGCAAGATTTATTTCTACATTATGTTCTGCTTGTTGTCTATTTAGAAAGAACCAATTGTTTGTGACATTTATTATGAACTTTCTATACTACACTCTTGATTCTTTATGTTCAATCTCCTTGATATTTTATTCCTTGTTGTTTTTTCCGAAAGGTACATGCCTAAACGGGGCTCATTGGTAACTTGGCCTCCTTTTGGTATATCACTGAGGACATTTTGTCTAGTGTCCGCCTCTTCGTCCGTCTCTTCAAGCCATCGTCGAACGCCGTCGCCCGCCATCGTCTTGCTTGTTGCCTGCTTGCCAGAGAGCAATGGCTTTCCTCGCTATAGTCGTTGCTTCTATGTTTTGTTAGGGTAAGGATGTGCCTCTTCTTCCAACAGATTGATTTTGTTCTTCAAGCGTTGATTTGTTCTTGCCTTTCTCTTCTTGTTTTCTTCCTGTTCACAGATACAGATCAGACAGATTGGGTTTAATAAAATACCTACTATAATTATCGCTGCATTTTTCCCATCTTCCTCTTATTTGACTGTTTAGTGTTGAGGAAACAAATTGCTTTCAGAGAATGCCTTTGTAGCTTTTGGTTGTGCTTAATTGTTTTATTCCTGTCATTGTACATTCAGATGCTTTTAAATTTAAGCGGAAACAACTCACGGAGATAAAATGATTAGTTCAACACTTAATAAAAATAGGCAATAACTTTGATATTTATCTGGGATTAACATGAAAATAATCTGCATTTTAAAACCTCGTGCATGGCCCAGAAAAGAAACTGCAATAGTTTTACCAATACCGGGAATTCGATATAAAATGAAACTGGAGTTTCAAAGCTTATATTTGGTGTTGCGGAATAATTTTTAAGGCAATTTCTGAGTATCTTGTTTTTGTGCGTCCCCTAATTCCTTTTTTAGGTTATGTAAACCCCCTTAGAACTATGTATCATTTTTTACAGTGTCATAGATAAAAAAACATAGGCCAACCAATTTGATCTTCTGTTGTTCCTTGTCTACTGGTTTGATATTCTATTTGTTCCTTGATCATTTACCTTCCCTTTTGCTCTACTATTATTTGGTTTTGTTAGCTATGTATTTTTGCTGTCTGGTCTCTTCATCATACTTGCATGTGATATGTTCAAAGAAATGACTGTGTGATAACGAGCTCTTTTTCTTAAGCTTTATTCTATCCCTGTTAGGGGTTGGACAGCTTGGGTTTGCTGGTGCTAGGAGGTGTTGGTTTTGTCTCCTTTTCTCGTGTGTGTTGCCTTTGAATCTCAGGTGAGCTCTGATGCTGGTGACTATGAATGTACGTGCTTTGGTTGGTGAGATTTGTATTACTGTGATCCATACATGAAATGGTGAAGGACTTGTACTACTGTATCAGGTTATAATCTGGAGTTTAGACTTAATTTTTTCATGGGGATCTAGAGTTTAGATTTGGATTAATCTTTATAGCAGTTTGTTCATGAGAAAATTATGACTGATAGAAACTACATGTTACTATATATAATATCAGGATATGCCTATGCACGTATGCACACAGAATTCAGGTTACTGTGTAATTAGGAAACAGATGATACCTCATTGTGCCATCTTGGTCTGAGAAGAGGGGATATGCTTGGTGAATATATATGGCTGCACTTCTGCAAATATATATATATATATATGCACATGAGCCTTTTGTGAAATATAACTGCACTTTACGATCCAACACCCACCCGGCCATTAATTTCAGAGAAAAGGCTCATTATTTTACGATCCAACACTTCAGTAGCAAAAAATTGATTGCTATGTACTATTTGCAGTAAATATGTCACTGGTGTTACATCTACATAAAAGTAAATTTAGATTTCAGAGTTTGTGCTTGAGAAACTATGTGTTATTTATTTGCCTTTGAGGAATAAATTTAGATGTTCTGTGCTGGTGATATCTTGTTTCTTTTTCTGTTCATGTTCTCATGATTTTGGCTCTTTTAAAACCTCAAACTGAGAAGACGAGTGTTAACAATATATGATTGATGGCAAAATCCATCTTTCCATTTAAAGGATGATCCCTTGATCAGTATGCTATCAAATTTTATGAAGGCCCCCATTTGAATCTTATGTTCCCCACTATAACTTGAAATATTGCCTAACCCAGTTTTCTTTTTGCAGGATGTTGAGCAGGCCTGCCTTATTATGAAACCTGGCGATTTAGCGGTACCACGTTGGCTGACCAAGAGGAGGAAACCCTCCCGTGTTGCTCCGCCTCCACTCTCCATCCTCTGATGCATACTTGATGGGAACAGTTAGCTCATGTCTCTTAGATAATACTCCCTCCGTCCGAATAATGTAAGACGTTTTTGCAAGCTATGTTAGCTTGCAAAAACGTCTTATATTGTGAGACGGAGGGAGTGCTTTTTTTGCCAGAAGTCTCTTAAATAATACTTGGTGAGGCGTGTGCAGGCATCTTAGTACATGTTTCTGCACCCCTAGACTCACTCTCCCAACACTGTATTCAAGGCTCATTGAGGATAAGTGCTTCAAGATGCCTCCTACTCCTAATACACATAAGTGCACTTGTGTCACTTGCCTCGTGAGATTATTGTTCACGACCTGATCATTTGTTATGTTATCCATGATCCAAATGCATGGCAGGTCTTTCTGAGAGAATTAAATATGCTATTGAGAATTTCACGAAGGGTTGCCCTTTATGCAAGGATGTACTTGAATACATTTTAGGAGATCAGGAAAAACTATGCATGTTACCTGATCAGGTTTTCCATGCTGTTTTTGCTGTCAGTGACATCATTGTTTCTAAAAATTTATAGGTTTCTCTGTAGCTCATCTGTAGATGCTACATTTCCAATTGGTAGTGGTCATTGTTTTTAAGCAGAGTATTATTTTGTAGATGAATTGCCATGGAGGCTTGGCAGAAGCAGATTAGTTGTTTTCTCTATTATATCAGGTGGCACTTGGCTTCTCATGAATCACTCATCATTTTCCTGAACAATGGTTATTGTACACTTTTGCTAGAGCTATGAAGATCAGAACTGGATATGTTTATTGTTTATGCTTCGGGAGGAATTACAGTTGTGGACCAGTAAATGAATTGCCATGGAGGCTTGGCAGAAACAGCGGTTCCCTTGGCAGTGGCTGCGAGGGGTGTGGCTTGCTGAAGAAATGGGCTTTTTTGTAGCTCCAGGTATACAGGCTCATAAGCAAGATGATTTTCATTTATTTATTTTTGATTTGATGCTTCATTCGCCGCCCAAGCCAACTAATACATATGAACAAAAGAGTATAGAACCAAATTATATGATGTAATTGACTACTATTTCTATTAACTTCTCGTGTACACAATGTTCAGAGTTCATGTATTAAATACATTTTATTGTGTCACTTGTGTTTACACTTTTTTTAATGCAAGTTTACAGCTACTCGGAATTCCTAATTGTAGACTCAACTATCTTGACCTACTGATGATCTAATTTGTGGCATTATTACCTTAAGAAAATATTTGCATTTAATTTCCTCTATATATAGGGGTATAAATTCTTACCAAAGGTACTCAAATATACGGTTATTGAAAAAATGCAAATATTTTCAACACGAACATGGTTTTAAACAGGTCTTTGCGCCATTTGGCGCAACTGGTCATCTAGTTAAATAGAAAGGGGGAAAGGGTGTCCCCTTCTCTAAGACATTAATAACTCCGAAAGTAAGCTTCACTGGTATTATTCAACTTAACACTAACAATACCATTACACAATTATTTTTTGAACTAACTACGTACACCAGGTAGGGCCAAAACCCCTCATAACATGGCATTCCCTTAAAAGTCTCTGTTAAATTTGTCGTGTGCTTTTTAAAAATCAAGTTTAGGTATAATGCCAGATCTTTTTTTTACTTTGAGAATGGTATAAAATCTCATCCAGAGTAAAAAGACCATCCATAATGTTTCTATGTTTAATAAAAGCACTCTGAAGAATGTCGATAAGTATATTAGAAAACATAGCAACTCTAATATCCAAGAATTTAGTAATTAGTTTGTAAATGCATCTAAGGAAGCAAATAGGCCGAAACTGCTGAATTTATTAGTTCCACTAATCTTAGGGAGAAAATTAATAATGGCATGATCGAGTCTATGCACATCGAGTGTGCGAGCAGGAAAAGCATGGAACAAGTTCGTAATATCATCTTTTACTATGTCCTAACAACATTGGGTAGAAATAAGAAGGAATGTCTGGAGCCCTATTGCTATCAATGGAAAAAAGAGCTTCTATGGCTTCTCAACGGAGAAAGGCCTAGTTAGAACATCATTATAATCATCACTAAGTTTTTCATGATCCCCCAAGTATTGAGAGATAACTGAAACAAATTACCACAAGTTGACCAGCCAGGGCCGCCATGGGGCCAGGGGGACACCCGTGTGGCATGGCTGCGTCCCCCTGTGCATGCACCTCCTTAATTACTCCCATTCTTTCACCTATAAATCCCATATTTCATGAATTCCTCCCTACCAATTTTCTTCAATTTTTCGCCCCCACTAGTTCCGATTCCGAGGAGATCCTATCTCGAGGCCTGTTAGGACACCCTACTGTAGGGGGAATCAATCATCGGGGGCTTCTTCATCAACCTTGCTTCCTCCATGACCATGTGTTAGTAGTTCCCTTAGGACCATAGGATCCACAGTAGTAGCTATGTGGCATCCTCTAACCCTTGTGTTTAAATACAAAGTTCCAGTGACCTACCTCACATTATCGGGGTCAACATGATGTAATTGATGGTTTGTTTGTTGGGATATGATGAATTGCCACTTTATGATCAGATTGTTCAATGAAATATATTGAATCTTTTGAAGTTTGTTTCATATATACTAATTAATTGGTGATGTATCCTATCTGATCTATTTGTTATCTTTGGCCAAGATTGATGGGTAGTAAATCAGAGGAAGTGGTGCATAGTAGTGGATTCAATTTGCGGTGATTCATCCTAGTGAGAGAAAGGGAACATACACATATTATATTGTTTCCACTAAGGATAAAACGATGGTTTCTACATTATGTTATCATGTTTATAGAAATGCTCTGTTTGTCATAAACTTAATACTTTGAGATGCATGCTGGATAGCGGTCTTGGGGTGGAGTATCAGTTGTAGATGTAGTTGGATAATAATGTACACATCACAGATGTAATGCCTATATAAGATTATACCATGAATGATCATTGTCATAAATATGAATACTTCAATTTAATTGTTGTTCAACTGTAATTTTTTCATCGCACCACAATTGTCTGCTTGGATAGATGCAACTAGTGAACCTGTGGCCCCGGAGGTCTATTTTCCTTTGATAACATCACCAATAATTATTATTTTTGTTGTACCATTTTATTTGTTTTACCTATCTATCAATTCCTACCATACCGTGGAATTTAATTAATACTATAACTAGTAGGACAAGAAGCTTGACAACTTTCTAGAAGTGTTGGGGACATGCAAATGTTTGTATTGTGTTTTGTGTCTAGGTACACGTGACTTAGTTTGCTAGAAGAACTCCTTTTGGTTCGATAAACCTTGGTTCTCTACTGAGGGAATACTTATTGCTAGGTTACTTCACCCTTATACTTGGGGTTTGCCAACCACTCTTATGAGAGAGCAAGTAGTCTCTCGCCAGCACTTGCTGAATTTCATAATAGAAGTTATACAAATGATCTCCTAGTACTGCTTCAGCAACATGTGAAAATTATGCACATCTCTGCATCCTATTTTGACTCTCACATAATCAAGGCAATACAAGCTTGCAAGATTAATTTCCAGGGGAATACCAACCAAAGAGCAGACATAAGCCAAGTTTCTTTCACATCTATTTTCAGGGGAACACTACTAACCTTAAGCCAAGTAATTTCCCGAACACCTTTGGATGTAGCAGCCACAAACCAGCTGTCAATTTAACAACAACGCCACAAGATTTGAGTATTGTACGATCATGGTCAGCTTGCTCAATCCGACAACCAGGAGCATTGCCCTGGACCACAGAAAACCCAACACTACTCATCCTATATTTGATTTTCTTGGCAATGCAGGAACCATGTATATAGTAAAATCCTTACCCCTTAGATTGAAAATCACACATCGGAACACTAGATTCCCACGGTAAAAATTCAGTGCAAACAGACGCTAGATGCCCCATTGTACTACATCTCTTGTAGTAAGCCTGAGCACAGCGAGCAGGAACATGCCCAGAAGCTTTGTTATTTTCATGAAGTTCTTATCCAGCATCCCTTAATTTAGTGTGCTATCTGCCAGCAAAACGACGCATAGGCCCGTAGATTTATTCTTCCAACATGACAAGGTCAAATGGTCTTTCCTTCAATAGGCCCTAAGGATGAAAGGTTTATCTAATAAATGGTGCCAGTGGATCCATAATTTTGTAACTGGAGGTAGCATGACCATCAAAGTCAATGATGATGTCGGCCATTACTTTCAGTTAAAAAGAGACTACGGCAGGGTGACCCCATGTCCCCAATGTTATTAATTCAACATTGTTGCTGACATGTTGGCTATTATGATTGAGCACGCCAAGCAGGATGGCCAGATTGCAGGAGTAGTGCCACATTGTGGATGGTGGCCTCCCTATTCTGTATTATGCCCATTTCACAATTATTTTTATGGAATGCCCTAGACAATATTTGAAACCTGAAACTCTTGCTTTTGGCGTTTGACCACCGTTTTTTCTTAAGCGTCATGTTGATATTGCAAGTAACTTGCAAACGTATATAAACCAATAAGAATTGTTTTTAAAGGAATTAGGTAGTATTTATTTGATGCAGCAGCTAGCTCGCATGGCAATTCTTGGGGCTTGCGGCGAAGGCCCAATAGGGCAAATACACGGCCTAGCTAGTTCAGGCAAGAGCCAAAGAAACAACTATAAATAGTAAATCTCCTTCTCTAACATGAATGTGGGCGAGGCTTGTTGGTTTGTACATACTGATTGACTAGGCTTGATCCCTGGGTTTGTATCCTCTTTGCGAGCTATTTTTTTTCTATAGCTCTTTTGTTGGCTTACATACTTATATCTCTTGATTCCACATCCTTGTGCTTCTTGTTGCGTTTTTTCAAGGTATGGTGAACCAAGAAATCCTCCCTACTTGGACCAAAATTTATATAGATCTACTTAGAAATCTCAGCCGTCAATCTTTATAGTTAACAAAAAATCAACAGATATAAAAGGGTGACAGAAGGAGAACCAAGAAATCTTTCTCCCTTTATTATTAGGTATAAATTAATGAAGAAAATCACAAACTTGAAGATGAAGAAAATTAGAAAATTTACTATAAAAATGATCATGTATTCTTAAAAGTGTCCACACATTAAAAATCACATAATTAGAAGTTTATTTTAAAAAGAGTTCACCCATTTGGAAAAATGTTAGTGTAATAACGTTAAAAAAACAGTTTAATCAATTTTTAGAAAAGAGTGTACATGTAATTCAAAAAGTGTTCACCCATTTTAAAATGTTCATGTAATTTTAAAAAGTGGTGACATATTTATAAGAATGTTTACTGTTTACCGAGTGTAGATGAGCTTGGGCATCGTTTTGAATTATCGAAAGAATTGTGATTTCTGCTGCTACTATCTGATTCTTTATTTCTATTATTTGTTGCATCAACTATTTGTTGTGGCTATTATACATTGGCTGACAATTGATCTGAAGTTCTGAACAATGGCACTGTGAGAAAAGAGCAATTACATACCGTGTGAGGATGGTGCATGCACAAGTTTAGAGGATATCGGGATGGCGCAAACCATCATTAGAAGTGGGTGCAGGAATCGACTCGCCAAGTGGCGTGCTAGAGTGTGATGAGCAAGCTTGTAGGATTTTATTTCTTCGGTTGCAACGCACGAACACACTTGCTAGTAAAATCTAAAGAGCAGCAAAGAGTTCCTCCGTTCATCGGTCTTCAGAGGGATTGCAAGGAGTTGGCAGTGAACCGGCGGTACAGTCGACGAACGGTCGGGACAGAGTCGATGTACGTGTTGTCGCCGATTGCGATCGAGAAACAAGAGAAAGCAGCCCGCTCTTCGGAAATCAAGCAGTCTAGCGACAAGAGACGATGCTGAATGTCTCAGAAGGAAGCACCATGTCGCCATCAGCAAGGCTTTCGGTCCTGCACGCGGACGCCATGCCTGCGAGCCAGCTTGACGAGAACCACGTACCATGCATGATTGACGACGCAACTGCATGCATGCATGCCTTTCTCGAACGCCGGAAAAATCGGATCGACGACGACGACGTACGCCGGTCGCCACCCGCGCGACTGTGGCTGAGTTCACCCTGAACCCTTATAGGAGTACAATTTTAACTGCGTGCAAGATGTAACCACGCTGTGGCTGAGTTCATGCACGCGTATACCCGTACCGGCAGCTAGCGGCGCTGCAGATGGGCGTTTCAGTCGTTCGTCCAGCCACGAGATGACGTGCAGAACCGTGCATGCCTATACAAATTAAAATGTATCTGATGCCGGACTGGCGTTTTCTTTTCCTCGTTCGTCACTCGTCGGTGTCATGTTCGACAAGGTGTCCGTGTCTATATGCATCGTGTCTGTGTGTGTGGAGACTAGAGACGACCAATGTTCTGCGTTGGACCATCCAGCGACAGGAATTATTTCAGGCGCGCCATGCCAGTGGAGGATTTAGAAAGTACGCCTATGGGAGTGCTTATTTCTGCACTTTTGTCGCCCTTCTTGTCGCCTTTTTTGTTTTTTACTTCCTGTTGCTGTCTTCTCTGATAGATACTTGTTGGGTGCCGAAAGCATTTTACCTTAGGCGGTTCTCCAGATCAACTTAATTGTAAGCATGTGCAGTAATAGACAGGACCAACTCTTGTGCCTTCCGACTGTGTTATCCACGGAACAGAATATGTAGGTGTAGCATAGTAGTACAATGACAATATATCAGGAAGACATTTGCAAGTTCCACAAAATTTGGAAGAGTTACGCCATTGGTGAGTACAAAGCTAAGCATAGTGCAAGGCAGGGGCACATGAAAGTACTGAGAAAATTGTCTTCACAACAATCATAGAGAACGAAGAGGGGTAAGTTTTTCAAACACAGATGAATTACAAAATGTAAAGGCAGTGCGAATAAATGGAACCCATTGTTCGACGAGGACATATTAATGTGGTACCCCGGTTCAAACTACTGGCGCAATTCTATTTGTAGGTTGGTGAGGCTGAGCCACAACTCTGAGGACACGAGAGTCCTCGCCTTGTTCTTCTTGAGCTATGTTTCTCGGAACTCGCCCAATTACTCTTTGTAGATCTTGAGGTGATCTTCAAACCTTCACATAATAGTTCTTTGGCGAATCCACACTCTGGATGCTCTTGAACCCACTCCTAACCATCTAGGTGGTGCACAATACTCAAGAGTAACAAAACCAAGTTAGGCTTTGATCAAATTCTTCGATGGCACTCAATCACTTAGCAATTTTAGGCCCTGGGTTTTTCCTCAGCTCTTGAACCCACTCCTAACCGTCTAGGTGGTGCACAGTACTCAAGAGTAACAAAACCAAGTTAGGCTTTGATCAAATTCTTTGATGGCGCTCAATCACTCAACAGTTTTAGGCTCTGGGTTTTTCCTCATTTAGGATTTCTCTCAAATCTTCGTGGACGAAGGGTTGCTAGACAAGACTTGTCTATATTCACTAGGAGCAGCCAACTGCAAAATGGTTGGAGAGGGGTGGAAAATTATTGCCCGCGAGCAAACCCAGTGTAGGGATGATATGACCGTTGGAGTTGCACGAACCAACATCACTCGACACGTGGCAAACTGTAGGATTTAAACTTAGCGCGGATGGACTAACATGCGGAACAAGTCATCCACCTCCTTGGCGAAGAATTTAAGTTTGATGTCCCGGGGAAGGAGATTTCCAAGTATTCAATCTCTTTGGAAGGAGATTTCCAAGTATTCAATTTCTGAATAACTAGGTTCGATTGAGCACACAGACGAAGACTTCAATTTCAGCTTTCACTTAGACCCTCCTTAATAGTACAATTTGCCCTATGAGTCAAATGTAGAAAAAGAAACAAGTAAACAAAAGTTTATGCACACACACGAAGACTTCAATCATGCACAAAGTATAACTACTACAAACTATAACACTTTTTAATTTGCCCTCATGGTGGAAATTTACGTGAGCAAATCTTGTCAGTGGAGGGGAGAGCCTTCTCCGGATCCTGTAGACGCTTCTCTACTCTAACTGTTCCCTGGTCGACTGTGCTCGGCCTTTTTACGGTCTGTCCTGCCCCCGGACGCTTTTGCTAGCTTTGGTCTGTTCGCACATCATGCAAGTACTGAACAGTTGCAAATAGCTCAACATAAGCTTTTAATGCGAGGCCATGCGTGCATGCACTCTCTTTCATTCAGTGTTTTACTGCCTCTTCTATGCATCGTATATATTAGTACGTGCCGGTCTCCTGGTAAAAAAAACAAGCTACGTGTATGGTATGATATATGATCGATGCTTCTGCCGTGTCCCGGGACGGACCAAGCACGACTTCTGAGACATGCACGCATGCCGTTGCCATGATGATTCCGTCGTCGTCATAGACTTGTTTTCGCTGTTGCCTGTGATGCAAGAGCCTGGTCGATGAAACTACGCCATGATGATCCATGCAATTGCCCGCCCTTCTCGAAATCCGAGTGCCGGGAAACGTGGACGTCGTCGCCTGGTCGGCTGTTGCTGAGTTCATCCCGAACCGGAACCAGGAGGTGTAGGAGTAAACGTAATTGACTGCGTGCAAAATGCATGTAACCATCGTGCGTGCGTGCGTGTGTGTGTGATTTGGCTCTTGGCTCATGTAGCAGCTACACAAATATTTTCTGGCGCGGTTTGCAGTAGTTACAGTTTGTTTCCTCTTTATAGAAGGCGCAGCAGACAAGAGGGAGTAGTTAAAAAGTGTCATTTGTGCCTTTATGTTCATACTTTTGCACTTTTTGCCGCTGAAAGCTTTGGTACACAAGACAAGCATACAACAACGTACAACTAAGTCAAGTTTTCTACTACACGGTTGCTGTTGGGTGCTGAAAGTTTGATAGGTACATTGTTCTCCCATCAACTTTGTCAGCATATACAGTACTAGTCCAGTACAACACAGTCTACTTTAAATATCAAGTTTTCTTTTTTTGAAATATTATTTTATCCCATATAGGGCGTATATACACCCAGTAACCAAAGGGCATTTCCATGTTTTACAGCGAATATACATAGGAGCACTCGGGTGACACACCTCCTATATTAAAAAAATAATTTAATAATTCAAAAAATGTAAAAAAAAATCTCAGAACTTTTGATGGAATCAAACTTGACCAAATATTGCACTCATACAAAAAGATTAAACAGGGAATGACTTTCATTGTATCTAGGGTCAAAGATTTGCCAAAAAAAGGCTAGATACAAACTATTCATGCTATATTTTTTTTCATAATTTTGCTTTTTTTTCCTAAAGTCAACGGGAATCATACCTTGGCCAAATTTTTGATACGAGTACAATACTGGTCATATTTAATTCCAAAAAATTTCCATGATTTTTTGACCTTTTTCTTGAATTACTAAATTATTTTTGGATATAGGGCAGTGTAGCACCCGAGTGCTCCTAATCCGCATCCGTTTTACAGCCTCTTTTATGTATGAGATATACTACGTGCGTGCTGATGAAAAAGCAAGCGACATGATAAGCATGACTCATACGTGCATGTTGTTGCCATGCATGATGCTATCATAGATAGCTTTCGCCGCTGCCTGCAATGCAAGCCTAGTCGACGAAAACTATGCCATGATGATCGATGTAATTGCTCTTGCGTCTTGCCTCATCGTGTGTGTGTACGTAGTTCATCGACAAGTCTGTAGTACATCCATACCATCATGATCCACAAGTCTGCAGTACGTCGTTGTATGCATCGTGTGTGGAGACGAGCAATGTTTTGGCGGTTGACTCATCGAGAAACACAAGTCTGTAGTTATTATTATTAGTTTGACACTAGAAGGTGCACCAGACCAGAGGGAGTAGTTAAAAAGTGTCATTTGCGCTTTTAGGGTATCTCCAACGCGGATCTTTAAACCGCCTGCAACCATTTTGATCACGTGGTTCGAACGTGTTTTTTCTTAAAACACGGTCCTGTATCGATCCGTTCGACGGTCCGGATGTATGTTTTCCCGCAAACCGGAAGCAAACCGGCATGGCTAGCTATGCAGATAACCGGACTACCACCATGCCTGATTCGGACTGCCCTAGCCAGGCCTGCGCTCTTTCCCGTCCGGAGTGGTCACCGTCATTCCAGAGCACCACTGACACATTCATGCCATCTCAGAGCGATGTGACCTTTCACGTCACTCCGCCATTGAAGCGGTTTGCCGGCCTAGAGCACCTCTCATGCCGCTTCTCAGTGCATACGACTGCTTCGTGTTCAAACGAAAACCCGTCTGTCCACCTACCTACAATAAACATGTGCATATGCCGAGGAACTTAGTCTGGCGCCACCTGTCAGTTTGTCTATCGCCCATCATTAAACACGTCGCTACTTCCCTGTCATCCTCCCGCTATTTAAACCCCAGGCCCGGCCATAGCTGGATCTAACATCATGCGCTCCCTTTCTCCTCTCTACACCATGCCCGTCATGGCCTCCTCGAGCTCGAAAGCCGTCTGGGACAGCATCTCGTCCGAGAAGAAGCAGGTGACCGTCGCCATTGCAGCCATCTGGTAGACCGAAAGGCCGACGGAGGTCGGCGCTGCGTACGCTCCAATGAAAAAGGCGGCCTATAACGAGCCGGTGCCCCCATCCTCGTCGGCCAATGTCAGCACCACCATGGGCGAGGCCCGTGCTCACTACACCGGGATGGTGTTGGAAGAGAAGCGGGCTTCGTTTTGGTAGGTGTAGGCGTGCCAGGAGTACAACCTCTGCGTCCTCGACGAGCACTGGCGTGCAAAGGATCTACTCGCTGCCGGCACGGCCATCGCACCTGACGTGGACGTGCCCGAGCAAGAGGCTCTGCCGGACTCCTATCGCTTCGCCTGCGACCACCGATGGCTGTACCGGCTCCATCGGGCGGAGTTAGAAGACGCCTTCAAGGAGATTGATGAGCCGGTGGATGAAGTGTATGGCAAGAGCGAGGACACTGACGTGATCACCAGCTCCGCCACGCCCGGCACGAAAAGCAGAATGACCAAAGCGATTGGGGCTGTTTTGGGCACCCCGCCGCCACGACCACGAAGCCGGCACATTAGTGTGTGCTGGCGGCAGATGTCGCCAACGCTGGGGTCCTAGGAATGCCACCACTACTCCCCTCCCGTTGAAGCCAAGCTTGGCGGGCTCATTATCGTCGGTCGATTAGCCGCTTGCAGGCTGCGAAGGCGAAGTTTCAGTTCACGGGGCTCATGGCCTGCCGGACATGGAGAACTGTCAGTGGCAAAAATTTAAGCTAGGTTTAGAGTCCGGTTTAGTTGAAATATGTCAAAAACGAACTAAATCAAAATCAACCAAAATGCAACTGGTCTCTCCCTGTCCGCGGATGGATACAATTTTATTAAATTTCAACCAAAATGCAACTGGTCTTTCTCTGTCAGCGGACGGACACGGCGACCGGTTTGGGGTCGGAGTTGGGATGCCATACTTTTACCGCTGAAAGCGTTGGTACACAAGACATGCATACAACGACGTACTAGTAGGTCAAGTTTTCTACCACACGTTTGCTATTGAGTGCTGAAAGTTCGATCGGTACATGGTTCTCCCATCAACTTTGTCAGCATGCACAGTACTATTCCAGGCTACTTTTTTTCTTGCGCCTTTTCGACGTCAACAAAGGGACCGGGCCGGATCGGATCGGATCGGTGCATGCCTCGATGGCAAAACAACATGCTACAATGGCAGTAAAAAGCATCTGCATAGTTTCATCAATTGCTGAAATATATATATATATGCTCAGCTCCATTTTGTTTGCAAGTGATGCTACTGTAGCTAAGTATTTTTTTGCGGTGTACTGTAGCTAAGTATAAATGTGCAGAAATAATAGGGAGAAAAAGCTGCTGCGTGCATATGGCTAAAACATGGCGCGCGCTGGTACCGATCAATCAATGCTCCCATGGATCACGTCGGTCGATTGATCGCCGTGCATGGTCCACCACTTTTGTGCTCCTAGGAAGGACTAGACGTGCATGTTGCCGCGGAGGTGCTGTTGGGCATTTTTGAAAGCTGTCAACGGAAAGTCATTCATCGCCAATTTGAAATAGCGGACCACGCTAGCCAAATGTGACGCTCGTATCTTCGTGTAGCTATGGCGCGCAAGCCATAAAAAAGGACCATGCCTCCAAATTCTTTTCACCTCCAGCACACCAGCCAAACTCCGCTCAGCGCCCGCCTTGGAGGTTTCCAAATCTGAGAACACAGTGTTGGAGTATAATGTCCGACTCTCTCCCATAGATCGGTTTTTTCATTGCATAGGCTAAAGCATGCACTTCTACATGGTATTAGAGACAATAGGTCTTGAGTTCAAGACCCGGCTGACGCAATTAAATTGTAACCTACTTTCGGTCCATGTTTAGGTCTGAGCGAGCCACACGTGAGGGGAAGTGTTGACGTATAAATGTGTTGCCTAGTTTCTTCCATCAAACCGGTCTGATGGGTGAACGAGTTAAGTGCATAAACTTACAACCAAGAGGTTCAGAGTTTTAGTTTTGAAAACAAGAAACTCCAACTTTCCTCCTTGAACTTCACTAGAGTTTTTTTTATTGGAAGGCCTTCATGACTAGCATTATTAACTTTAAATAATGCTTATATTGTCTTCTAATAGACTAGAGATATAATCCGGAGGCGAGTCCAACAAATGACGGTGGATCCACATGTCCATGTTGAGCTAGCAAATGAACTACCATGTTTGATTCTCTATTACAATGCTCAATCAAAACCTTCCAAAACTCTTCCAACAAAAAATGACAGTCATCACGAGTAGTAGCTCCCAGCATCGACTGCCCAGTATTCAAAGTCAAAGCTTCAACTATAAAATATTTTTTATCCCATTTGCACAACAGATTTGCATTCAATACTCTGAGCGAGTTTCAAGCCTTCAACAAGTGCAGCAGCGTCAGCGGAAACAATGTTAGCTACGTGTTCTAGCTTGGCTGTGGATGCAGCGATATACATACCTCTGTTATCCTGGACAACGGCGCCACATGAGCCCTAGTGATCATCTATGAACGAGGCATTAACATTGAGTGCTAATTGTCCCGAGAACTGCTTCTTCCAATGGTCCACACTAGGTTTTCCGGTAGCTCTCAAAAAATTCAGCGTCAAAGCTTGAATAGTCGAGCCCGTTCAAGCCGATGACTGCACTTCTTCATCCCTCATAACCAGTCGCCTCTGCCACCAGATATACCAGTTAACTCTTCGTCTTGAGTATATGTTAGACATAGCAAAGATAATATCATTACAAACTACATTCAAATGTGAATGCAACAATATAATTTTTATGACATGCATTAACATTTTGCTAGTTGAATATGTGGTCAAATTTTGACCGAAAATACGACGGATAGTAGAGGTAGTATTGATTAGACTGTTGGTCAACGAAAAACTAATTAGCGATGGAGAGATTAAGTTGATTAGTAGTACTCGACAATATATCATTTGTTATGATGGATGTTTTTTTTTTCTGAAAGCTTGTCAGACTTGCGGCGCGAGGCTGAAAAGGAGGTGATCATATTGGAAGGTGATGGTCAGACGTTACACGGGGTCGTGGTTGCCTTGCCTGGACCATCTGCAGTGCACTTCTTCCTCCTCCTAATAATGATGTTCCGGTACTGACGGCCAGGGATTTGGGACGACGACGAAGAGTACGTGATAGATCATAAATGTGATGGGATGCCTTTGTCCGAGCGCTATATGTATGTTCCATGTTTCGTTCACCATGCAGATGCAGTACTATATGTGATGTGATGGGATGCTTCTCTGGTTAGTGGAATCCCCGTTGGCGAAAATATGTCATTTTTCTCTCCTGCCGCCCGGCCGGGCATGTAGCCGAAGCTCTGAGGGATCCAGAGATGCGATGCTCGCAAGCAAACACAGGTGAACAGCCAGCGGAAAGAGAGGCGGGCGGGCGGGGCGCACGGAACGGCACGGCCATGCGTGCATGCATGCCATTGCCACCAAGTGCGCCGTGCGGCCCAATCATGCAGCCCCAAAAGCTGACGGTACATGTTTCCACTTGCCTCCATGCCTCTCCTCTCCTCTCCTCTGCTGCATGGTGCATGCTGCTCCGCCTGCGCTGTGCGTGCGCACAGTGCCGCCCTGTTCACCCTCGCCGTGCGCCGGGGCAAAGCCATCATTCGTGCGAGCGACCTCCGGTCTTTTCGCCCTCCACCACTTCGTCGCTGTTCATCGCCGCGCTCCATGCAGCGGCAGCCCGGCCCGGATGGACGGGGAATTCGCAACGTGCATGCATGCATGGATGGGTCGATGGATCTATCTGCAAGTGCCATCATCGACCCATAGCCAAGTGGAACAGTGGGATCATGATGCAAAGAGCCCCCTGGAAAGGCACTCTCCATCATCACGTCTATCTATGGCCACTGTAGCAACGGGAAAAAGATCGATCGGTCCGGCCATCTCTCGTACTACACATGTACTACATTTGATTCTCCTCCGCTCGTCCATGTCACGACACACCTGGACCCTCACGTGAAGAGAGTGCGTCTGTGCACAACGAAAACTTGGTTAGATGCTGGTAAAAACCTACTACTACTACTACTACTACTAAGATATCCCCGTCCCTAATCTGATTGAGTTTGCCGGGCGGGAAACTGATTGAAGGGGAAGGGCACGATGGATGCAGCACAAGACACATCGACGAGGACCACCCTCGCGGCCTTTTTGACCTTGGCGTGCAAAGGCAGCGAGCTACCTACGTAGATATAGCAGCGTGGTACGGCTGTTGGGTTCGGGCGGTGCAGAACTTTCGCCGTGGACGCGCAGATCCTCCTGTCGGCCGCTCCGGCCGGTTAGGTTGGGCGCTCTGTCATGTGTGCATGCATGCATATGCCCGGCCCCGGCCAACCGAGATTGCCACCTTTTTGCCAGCGTACCTACATTATGTGTGCAGTAAATGAGGAGATGGTTAATCAGTCACGCTTTTATAGAATAATAAATTAATAATCTGTCAATGCAAGGGCCATCCTTTGAGAGGCCAAGCCCGGGCCCAAGTTATGGACCTGGACACCGGCTTTTTCATCCTGCTTTCCCGCCTATTTCTTGCAACCTGGAAAAGTTGAAATCTGGACACTTCCATCTCCCACGACAGAGGAGGTCATATCGGCCGGCTGTGGTTCTTATGATGACCACAATTATCGGTGCTATGTGGTACATGCGTTTGACCACGTGCTACCTGCGACACCAAGCTTGATCTTATTTCAACTTCTCCAAAGTTTGGCCTCCGCGGCGTCTGTGTGGAGTATACCTAGCCATAAGTCGGGCCGGGCCAGGCTTCGGGCCAGGCCTAATAAAACCCGTAGCAGAAAACCTAGAGACGGGCCCAGCCCGGCCCGGCTGCCGGGCCTAGATTTCAGGCCCAGGCACGGCCTGTCAGGGGAAAAGCCCGTCAGGCCTCGGGCGGGGCCTCTTCCCTAAAATGCAAAAATGCCAAGCCTAAGCCTAGCCCAGCCCGGCCTTTGGGCTCAAAACTTAGGCCCAAGCCCGGACCACATGCAAGACCGGGTCGGGTCGATTGGGCTTTTTCAGGTCGGGTCGGATTTCCCATGGCCAGGTACACTGTGGAGTATGTGTAGGTTCTCAGGTCGTCCAATGATGTCCTTGTGGGTTGTGGTTGCCATGTTCTGTAAGATATGTAAAGCTGCTGGCGATGAAGATAGTCGATATGCGGGTTTGGCATTTTTGCAGCCCGACCAGGTCTCGCATATCGGGCCGCCCCGTAAAATTGAATAGGGTGGACGGAAATTGCCGTCGCAATATACACGACATCCGGGGGCTTTTAGGGTTGGCCTCTAGTTGGGAAAGATAATAGAAAACAAAAAGTTTGTCCTGCAAAGAAGATCCCGGATCACTATGAAGATGCATATAGAGGTTAGATCAGCCCGTTACTAACTTCAAGTTTCAGCAGAAGAAAAGTTGGTTTAGATCGTTGATAAAGTCCCTCGAACCGTTCACGAATGATCCCTCGAACCGAAGACTGAAAGCACAGACTCTCTACGTATTGCACGCGTAAGAGCTTCACGATCCGGTAGCGCTTCGTCGTCCAGAGCTTGACGTCGTCGGATAACTAGAGATGGGAGAACAGAACTGCACGAGGCTTCTATATTATGTGGACTATAGAAAACTGAAACTAGGTCCAGTCTAGAACAAGTCTAAACTAGAACTAGAACAAAACAGAACTAGATGGAGGCGCCCAATACAAAGGACTTGTGTGTCTAGATGGCGCACTCCCCTTGAGTATATATAGATGGAGGGAGGGGAGGCCGACTTGGGGAGGGGCTCCCCGCTTACGCCAGTCGGGGGGGGGGGTCCTCTTGCAACCCAATTTAGGTCACCAAGCTTTTCCAAGAAGTTAGGGGACACCCCACTCTTATTGGGTCTATAGACCCATTAGGTCTCCCCTATTAGTCCTAATTATTGATATTTCATTTAGCCCATTAACTTGAAATAAATCTTAGGGACTCCAAGATAATTATTTGAGCCCTCTATTTTTTATATTAGGTCCCCGCGAAACCATTGTGGTATCCCCGAAACGATTTCGGTTTCTCTCAATACAATTTCTTTTACTCCCAAAACTTTTCCTATAATATTTTCTCATATTCCGAACTCCTATAGAACTCGACAGATCATAATCGCTTAAGCGTGTGACCCTTCAGGTTCGGTAAAATATAGACATGAACGAAAACACCTTTCATTCAATGGCGAGCAGCGGAACCATGCACATCCATATTGATCCCTATACTTACACGGATGATAATTGAGTGATCCGTTGGTTATCATATGTTGTTCCTTTTGCTTGCGATAGGTTACAAAACTAGAGGTGAGATATATCGATATCCCCATGAGATCAACACATGCTAACTATACTGGTCTTCTTCATTATTGATTTTGTTCTCTTTTCTCGCTCTCGTGTTTCGGCACCCCTCTGTTCAATTCATGCTTTGTCTGGCCAGACGATGATGGATGCCGTCACACCGAGAGGGCCCAAAGAACATCTCTTCATCGTCGGAGGAACAAATCCCAATATCGACCTATCTAGTCCCTCGTCATACATTTCTGATAAACCCATAAGTTGTCGCTATGACCACCCTGTTACGGATGATGTTGGAATAACCCAAAGTTAAACGTCTGGTATGGAGTGGCTCGATACTCTCATGGTCTAAGGAATCATACATAAGTTAACTCCTGTGCTATGAACTATAGACATAAGATGATATAATATCTAAGTATAACATACAACTTGGGTCAACTCAACATGTGTGTTCTACCAACATCATGCTCTCAAATGTAACTGGCATATGCCCATGACCAGGAAAACAAATCATCAAGTTAACACTTGATCTAGTCCTAGATGCAAGACTATGAATCTGGTTTTACCATTTACATCTCTACATGTGCTAATGAGTTTTCCTCCGATTAGCATATTCAAGAACCATAGCAGTTATAGCATGGGATATAAACACTACCTATAAACATGGAAATAAATAATACAAATATTATTGCCTCTAGGGCATATTTTCTATAGTCTCCCACTTGCACTAGAGTCGATAATCTTGTTTACATAACTTCTTTTACACGAATGGCAATCCGGTGCTAATCATGATGCTCGTGGTACAGGATGCGTCATCAGGTCTGATATATTCAGGTCCGTGTGAATGTTGCATACTTTAACTAAACCTTCTTCAACATAATATCAAATCGGGTGATACTTGTATATGTCTAGACTTCTGATGGGACCTAAGCTCCTTTGCTTGAGCCACTATGCCGCTATTGAAACAGTAGAACTCCATGGGTTTCGATGTACTTGGAACCACATCTAGTTCTTCAAGAAAACTATGGATCCAAACCGCCTCCATTGAAGCTTCTGAAGTAGCAATATATCCCGCTTCTATCGTAGGATCCGCAAGAGTGTTCTGCTTGAAATTTTCCAAACCACTGCACCGCCATTGAGAGTAAAAACATACAAGACAAAAAAGACACATTCGTGACATTATGGCCTGAACGAAAACTTTTTTGTCTATGACACTTCCATGATGATAATTGTGACAAAAACATGTATTATCATAGATGTGGTGAGCTCCTACTTATATGACAGAAAATGAGCTTTTCGTCCTGGGAGGGCTGGAGGCGCATCCCTGCATGACATTCTTTGGGCCATGCATGACGTAAAAAATTATGGTAGGGTGAGGGAGAGGAAATTTTCAGGGATTTCCTGGTATATGGTGGGAAATCGGTGGGGCCGTCGGGCCCGAGCGATGTATTGGTTTGCGTGTTCTCTCGTATGTGTGTGATGGTCTGCAAGTGCACGGGGTTTACTTGAAGCCTTTTCAAAGTAAGAGTATCGATCCCACATGAAGCATAGGAATCATAATTTGCTTCTTGTAGTGAATTATGTATTTTTTTATGCCTGTAGATAGTTGTAGACTTAATGCAAAGTGAGGGCGAAAATTGATTGTAATTGAGTAGTGGAACAAATTTTGAAGTAAAAGACATAAAAGTAAATAGAGAACAATAGCTAGAGTAACTAATGAACAGCAGAGGAGTAAGGCGTTCTCAGGGAGTCCGGAATCCCCATTGGTATGTTTCCACCGCTTCTGTGCGTGGTCATAGTATGGTATGGATATTTGAGCCACTCTTGATGATTATGCTGAGCGAAGCCGTGTACAGAACACGTTATACTCGTGGTAGAATTTGTGCCACACACGCCACCATCATAGTCTCCCCCACAGGGTTACAACACATCATAATTAAGGGTTTACCCCGTGGACGTGACCTCTCTAAGGGTTATGTGTAACTCCCCTATCAATTGCAAGGTTAGGAGAAAAGGCTTTTACTATCACCTCGAATTACCTTCACATCCTAGCCCTTTACAACGACAGTGAAATACTCCCTCCATTCCTTTATATAAGGTGTATTTGTTTTTTGATAAAATTCCACAATGTAAGGTGCATTTCTTCTAATTTTTCATAATTCCCTTTGTATCCCTCCAGAAAGAGGAAAGTATCTCTCTCCTGATTTCATGTATCTCTCCTTGTATCAAAAGAAGGAAATTATCTCTCTCTTGATTCCATGTATCTCTTACTTTCCTGGACTCACTGGCTTACTTGCCACTAACTAACAAATTTGCTCAGGGTAATTTTATCCTAACACCTCTATAATTATGTGCCTTGGTCACCGTGCCGAAAATAATACTGAAGGAAATATGCCCTAGAGGCAATAATAAAGTTATTATTTATTTCCTTATTTCATGATAAATGTTTATTATTCATGCTAGAATTGTATTAACCGGAAACTTAGTACATGTGTGAATACATAGACAAAACAAAGTGTCCCTAGTATGCGTCTACTTGACTAGTTCGTTTATCAAAGATGGTTATGTTTCCTAACCATAGACATGTGTTGTCATTTGATAAACGGGATCACATCATTAGAAGAATGATGTGATGGACAAGACCCATCCGTTAGCTTAGCACAATGATCGTTTAGTTTATTTCTATTGCTTTCTCCATAACTATACATGTACCTATGACTATGAGATCATGGAACTCCCGAATACCGGAGGAACATTTTATGTGCTACCAAACGTCACAACGTAATTGCGTGATTATAAAGATGCTCTACAGGTGTCCCCGATGGTGTTTGTTGAGTTGGCATGGATCAAGATTGAGATTTGTCACTCCGATTGTCGGAGAGGTATCTCTAGGCCCTCTCGGTAATGCACATCACTATAAGCCTTGCAAGGAATGTTTCGAATGAGTTAGTTGCAGGATGATGCATTAAGGACCGAGTAAAGAGACTTGTCGGTAACGAGATTGAACTAGATATTGAGATACTGACGATCGAATCTCGGGCAAGTAACATACCGATGACAAAGGGAACAACCTATATCGTTATGAGGTTTGACTAATAAAGATCTCCATAGAATATGTAGGACCCAATATGAGCATCCAGGTTCCACTATTGGTTATTGAACGGAGACATGTCTCGGTCATGTCTACATAGTTCTCGAACCCGTAGGGTCCGCACGCTTAACATTCGATGATGATCGATATTATGAGTTTATGTGTTTTGATGTACTGAAGGTTGTTCAGAGTCCCGGATGAGATCAGGGACATGAAGAGGAGTCTCTAAATGTTTGAGACATAAAGATCGATATATTGGAAGGCTATATTCAGACATCGGAAAGGTTCCGAGTGGTTCAGGCATTTTTCCGGAGTACCGGGAGGTTACCGGAACCCCCCGGGGAGTATATGGGCCTTATTGGGCCTTAGTGGAATAGTGGAGGGAAGGGAAAAGAGGGAGGCGCGCCCCCAAGCCCAATCCAAATTGGGAGAGGGCCAGCCCCCCTTTCCTTCCTTCCTCTCTCCTCCTTCCTTCGTCTCCTACTCCTACTTGGAAGGGGGGGAATCCTACTCCCGGAAGGAGTGGGACTCCCCTAGGGCGCGCCATAGAGAGGGCCGGCCCTCCCCCTCATCCACTCCTTTATATACAGGGGAGGGGGGCACCCCATAGACACACAAGTTGATCATTGATCTTTTAGCCATGTGCGGTGCCCGCTCCACCATAATCGACCTCGGTTATATCGTAGC
The DNA here is from genome assembly GCF_003073215.2 of Triticum urartu. NCBI lineage: Eukaryota > Viridiplantae > Streptophyta > Magnoliopsida > Poales > Poaceae > Triticum > Triticum urartu. The sequence continues at coordinate 25,541,563 of NC_053023.1, forward strand.
GGTGCTTAGGTGAAGCCCTGTTCCGGTAGCAACATCATCACCGTCATCACGCTGTCGTTCTGATGAAACTGTACCTCGAAGCTCTACTGGATCTTGAGTTCGCGGGACGTCACCGAGCTGAACGTGTGCAGATCAAGGAGGTGACGTACCTTCAGTGCTAGATCGGTCGATCGTGAAGACATATGACTACATCGACCGCGTTGTCATAATGCTTTTGCTTACGGTCCACGAGGGTACGTAGACGATACTATCCCCTCTCATTGCTATGCATCACCATGATCTTGCGTAGGAATTTTTTTGAAATTACTGCCTTCCCCAACAGTGGCATCCGAGCCAGGTTTATGCATAGATGTTATATGCATGAGTAGAACACAAAGGAGTTGTGGGCATGGGTATATACATATTACTTGCCGTCACTAGTTGATTCTTGATTCGACGGTATTGTTGGATGAAGCGGCCCAGACCGACATTACGCGTACGCTTACGCGAGACTGGTTCTACCACCGTGCTTCGCACATAGGTGGCTAGTGGGTGTCTGTTTCTCCAACTTTAGTTGAATCGGATTCAATGAACATGGTTCTTTTTGAAGATCAAAAAGCAATCACTATACTGCATTGTGGTTTTTGATGCATAGGTAAGAACGGTTCTTGCTCAGCCCGTAGCAGCCACGTAAAACTTGCAACAACAAAGTAGAGGACGTCTAACTTGTTTTTGCAGGGCATGTTATGATGCGATATGGTCAAGACATGATGAGATATAAATTGTTGTATGAGATGATCATGTTTTCTTGAAGTTATCAGCAACTGGCAGAAGCATTATGGTTGTCTCTTTATTGCATAAGATGCAAGCGCCAAATAATTGCTTTACTTTATCGCTATGCGATAGCAATAGTTGCAAGAGCATTAGTAGGCGAGACGGCCATATGATGACACGTTGATAGAGATCAATATGATGGAGATCATGGTGTCATGCCGGCTACGATAGAGATCACGACGGTACTTTGAAGATGGAAATCAAAGGCGCAAGATGACCATGGCCATATTATGTCACATATTTTGATTGCATTTGATGTTTATCCTTTATGCATCTTATTTTGCTTAGTTCAGTGGTAGCATTATAAGATGATCTCTCACTAAATTTCAAGATATAAGTGTTCTCCCTGAGTATGCACCGTTGCGACAGTTCGTCATGCCGAGACACCACGTGATGATCGGGTGTGATAAGCTCTACGTTCACATACAACGGGTGCAAGCCAAGTTTGCACAGGCGGAATACTCGGGTTAAACTTGACGAGCCTAGCATATGCAAATATGGCCTCGGAACACTGGGGACCGAAAGGTCGAGCGTGAATCATATAGTAGATATGATCAACATAGTGATGTTCACCATTGAAAACTACTCCATCTCACGTGTTGATCAGACATGGTTTAGTTGATATGGATCACGTGATCACTTAGATGATTAGAGAGATGTCTATCTAAGTGGGAGTTCTTAAGTAATTTGATTAATTGAACTTTAATTTATCATGAACTTAGTCCTGATAGTATTTGCATATCTATGTTGTAGATCAATAGCTTGGGATGTAGCTCTCCGTTTATTTTTGATATGTTCCTAGAGATAAAATAAGTTGAAAAATGTTAGTAGCAATGATGCAGATTAGCTCCGTGATCTGAGGATTATCCTCATTGCTACATAAAAGAATTATGTCCTTGCTATGCCGCTAGGTGACGGACCTATTGTAGGACGTTATGAACGTTTGGCAAAGCTCGGTATGATGAATACTTGATAGTTTAGTGCACCATGCTTTATGGCTTAGAACCGAGACTTCAAAAATGTTTTGAACGACATGGAGCATATGAGATGTTCCAAGAGTTGAAATTGGTATTTCATGTTCATGCCCGTGTCGAGAGGTATGAGACTTCTGACAGTAGTTTGCCTACAAGATGGAGGAGAATAGCTCAACCAGTGAGCATGTGCTCAGATTGTCTGGGTACTACAATCGCTTGAATCAAGTGGGAGCTAATATTCTAGATAAAATAGTGATTGACAGAGTTCTCTAGTCACTATCACCAAGTTACTGGAACTTCGTGATGAGCTATAATATGCAAGGGATGACGAAAGGAATTCTCGAGCTCTTCACGATGCCAAAATCAGCGAAGGTAGAAATCAAGAAAAGCATCAAGTGTTGATGGCTGAAAAGACCACTAGTTTCAAGTAAAAGGGCAAGGGAAAGAAAGGGAACTTCAAGAAGAATGACAAGCAAGTTGCCACTCCCATGAAGAAACCCAAATCTAGACCCAAGCCTGAAACTGAGTGCTTCTACCGAAAAGGAAATGGTCACTTAGATACTTGGTGGATAAGAAGGATGGCATATTGAACAAATGTATATTGGATATACATGTTATTAATGTGTACTTTACTAGTGTTTATAGCAATCCTCACTATTTGATACTAGTTCAGTTGCTAAGATTAGTAACTCTAAACAGGAGTTGCAGAATGAACAGAGACTAGTTAAGGGTGAAGTGACGATGTGTGTTGGAAGTGGTTCCAAGATTGATATGATCATCATCGCACACTCCCTATACTTTCAGGATTAGTGTTGAACCTAAATATATGTTATTTGGTGTTTGCGTTAAGCATGAATATGATTTGATCATGTTTCTTGCAATATGGTTATTCATTTAAAGTCAGAGAATATTTGTTGTTTTGTTTACATGAATAAAACCTTCAATGGTCATACATCCAAGGTGAATGGTTTATTGAATCTCGATCGTAGTGATACACATATTCATAATATTGATGCCAAAAGATGCAAAGTTAATAATGATAGTGCAACTTATTTGTGGCACTGCCGTTTAGGTCATATTGGTGTAAAGCGCATGAAGAAAATCCATGCTGATGGGATTTTGGAATCACTTCATTAAGAATCAGTTGATGCTTGCGAACCATGCCTCATGGACAAGATGACTAAGACTCCGTTCTCCGGAAGAATGGAGCGAGCAACAGACTTGTTGGAAATAATACATATTTATGTATGCAGTCCGATGAGTATTGAGGCTCGCGGCAGGTATCATTATTTTGTGACTTTCACAGATGATTTGAGCATATATGGGTATATCTCCTTAATGAAACATAAATCTGAAACATTTGAAAAGTTCAAATAATTTCAGAGTGAAGTGGAAAATCATTGTAACAAAAAAAAATAAAGTTTCTACGATCTGATCGTGGAGGAGAATATTTGAGTTACGAGTTTGGTCTTCATTTGAAACAATACGGAATAGTTTCGCAACTCAAGCCACCTGGAACACCACAACGTAATGGTGTGTCCGAACATCTTAACCATACTTTATTAGATATGGCGCAATCTATGATGTCTCTTACCGATTTAACACTATCGTTTTGGGGTTATGCATTAAAGACAGCTGCATTCACGTTAAATAGGGCACCATCTAAATCCGTTGAGACGACACCATATGAACTGTGGTTAGGCAAGAAACCAAAGTTGTCGTTTCTTAAAGTTTGGGGTTGCGATGCTTGTGTGAAAAAGTTTCATCCTGATAAGCACGAACCCAAATTGGAGAAGTGCGTGTTCATAAGATACCCAAAAGTAACTGTTGGGTACACCTTCTATCATAGATCCCAAGGCAAGATATTCGTTGCTAAGAATGGATCCTTTCAGAGAAGGAGTTTCTCTCGAAAGAAGTGAGTAGGAGGAAGGTAGAACTTGATGAGGTAAATGTACCTTCTCCCTTATTGGAAAGTACTTCATCGCTGAAATCAGTTCTAGTGATTCCTACACCAGTAAGTGAGGAAGCTAATGATGATGATCATGAAACTTCTGATCAATTTACTACCGAAGCTCGTTGGTCAACCAGAGTAAGATCCGCACCAGAGTGGTACGGTAATCCTGTTCTGGAAGTCATGTTGCTTGACCATGACGAACCTACGAACTATCAGGAAGCGATGATGAGCCTAGATTCTACAAAATGGCTTGAAGCCATGAAATCTTAGATGGGATCCATGTATGAGAACAAAGTATGGACTTTGGTTGACTTGCCCGATGATCGACATGCCATAGAGAATAAATGGATCTTCAAGAAGAAGACTGATGCTGATGGTAATGTTACTATCTGCAAAGCTCGACTTGTTGTGTAAGGTTTTCGACAAGTTCAAGGAGTTGACTATGATGAGACCTTCTCACCCATAGTGATGCTTAAGTCCGTCCGAATCATGTTAGCAGTTGCCGCATTTTATGAAATCTGGCAAATGGATGTCAAAACTACATTCCTTAATGGATTTCTTAATGAAGAGTTGTATATGATGTACCAGAAGGTTTTGTCGATCCTAAAGGTGCTAACAAAGTGAGAAAGCTCCAGCGATCCATCTATGGACTGGTGCAAGCATCTCGGAGTTGGAATATATGCTTTGATAAAGTGATCAAAACATATGGTTTTATACAGACTTGCTGTGAAGATTGTATTTATAAGAAAGTGAGTGGGAGCACTATAGCATTTCTGATAAGTATATGTGAATGACATATTGATTGGTCGGAAATAATGTTGAATTTTCTGGAAAGCATAAAGGAGTGTTTGAAAAAGTTTTTCAAAGAAAGACTTCGATGAAGCTACTTACATATTGAGCATCAAGATCTATAGAGATAGATCAAGACGCGTGATATATTTTGAATGGGTACATACCTTGACAAGATTTTGAAGTAGTTCAAAATGGAAAAGTCAGAGAAGGAATTCTTGTCGGTGTTGCAAGGTATGAAGTTTAGTAAAGACTCAAAACCCGACCACGGCAGAAAATAGAAAGAGAATGAAAAATCATTCCCTATGCCTCAGTCATAGGTTTTATGAAGTATGCTATGATCTGTACTAGACCTGTTGTATACCTAACCATAAGTTTGGCAAGAGGGTACAATAGTGATTCAGGAATGGCACTAGACAACAGTCAAAAATATCCTTAGTGGAATAAGGAAATGTTTCTAGATTATGGAGGTGACAAAGAGTTGGTCGTAAAGAGTTACGTCTATGCAAGCTTTGACACCGATCTAGATGACTCTAAGTCTCGATCTAGATATATATTGAAAGTGGGAGTGATTAGCAAGAGTAGTCCATGCAGAGCATTGTAGAAATAGAAAATTTGCAAAATACATACGGCTCTGAATGTGGCAGACCCGTTGACTATACTTCTCTCACAAGCAAAACATGATCACACCTTAGTACTCTTAGGGTGTTAATCACATAGCGATGTGAACTAGATTATTGACTCTAGTAAACCCTTTGGGTGTTGGTCACATGACGATGTGAAATATGGGTGTTAATCACATGGTGATGTGAACTATTGGTGTTAAATCGCATAGCGATGTGAACTAGATTACTGACTCTAGTGCAAGTGGAAGACTGAAGGAAATATGCCCTAGAGGCAATAATAAAGTTATTATTTATTTCCTTATTTCATGATAAATGTTTATTATTCATGCTAGAATTCTATTAACCAGAAACTTAGTACATGTGTGAATACATAGACAAAACAAAGTGTCCCTAGTATGCCTCTACTTGACTAGTTCGTTAATCAAAGATGGTTATGTTTCCTAACCATAGACATGTGTTGTCATTTGATAAACGGGATCACATCATTAGGAGAATGATGTAATGGACAAGACCCATCCGTTAGCTTAGCACAATGATCGTTTAGTTTGTTGCTATTGCTTTCTCCATAACTATACATGTACCTATGACTATGAGATCATGCAACTCCCGAATACTGGAGGAACATTTTGTGTGCTACCAAACGTCACAACGTAACTGGGTGATTATAAAGGTGCTCTCCAGGTGTCTCCAATGGTGTTTGTTGAGTTGGCATGGATCAAGATTGGGATTTGTCACTCCGATTGTTGGAGAGGTATCTCTGGGCCCTCTCGGTAATGCACATCACTATAAGCCTTGCAAGCAATGTTACTAATGAGTTAGTTGTAGGATGATGCATTACGGAATGAGTAAACAGACTTGCTGGTAACGAGATTGAACTAGGTATTGAGATACCTACGATCGAATCTCGGGCAAGTAACATACCGATGACAAAGGGAACAACATATACTGTTATGTGGTTTGACTGATAAAGATCTTCGTAGAATATGTACGGGCCAATATGAGCATCCAGGTTCCACTATTGGTTCTTGACCGGAGACATGTCTCGGTCATGTCTACATAGTTCTCGAACCCCTAGGGTCCGCACGCTTAACGTTCGGTGACGATCAATATTATGAGTTTATGTGTTTTGATGTACCGAAGATTGTTTTTAGTACCGGATGAGATCAGGGACATGACGAGGAGCCTCAAAATGTTTGAGACGTAAAGATCGATATATTCGAAGGCTATATTCAAACATTGGTAAGGTTCCGAATGGTTCGCGCATTTTTCCGGAGTACTGGGAGGTTACCGGAACCCCTCGGGGAGTATATGGGCCTTATTGCGCCTTAGTGGAATAGTGGAGAGGGAAGGGAAAAGAGGGAGGCATGCCCCCAGGCCCAATCCGAATTGGGAGGGGGGCGGCCCCCCTTTCCTTCCTTCCTCTCCTACTCCTACTTGGAAGGGGGTGAATCCTACTCCCGGAAGGAGTAGGACTCCCCTAGGGCGCGCCATAGAGAGGGCCGGCCCTCCCCTCCTCCACTCCTTTATATACGGGGGAGGGGGGCACCCCATAGACACACAAGTTGATAATTGATCTTTTAGCCGTGTGCGGTGCCCCCCTCCACCATAATCCACCTCGGTTATATAGTAGCGGTGCTTAGGCGAAGCCCTGTTCCGGTAGCAACATCATCATCGTCATCACGCCATCGTGCTGACAAAACTCTCCCTCGAAGCTCTACTGAATCGTGAGTTCACGGGACGTCACCGTGCCGAACGTGTGCAGATCGCGGAGGTGTCGTACCTTCGTTGCTAGATCGGTCGATCGTGAAGACGTACGACTACATCGACCGCGTTGTCATAACGCTTCCGCTTACGGTCTACGAGGGTACATAGACGATACTCTCCCTTCTCGTTGCTATGCATCACCATGATCTTGCGTGTGCGTAGGAATTTTTTGAAATTACTGCCTTCCCCAACAAATACACCTTACAAAAAGGAACGAAGGGAGTACTTCATAGCCATAAGGCACAAATACTGAGCGGGGCCCTTCACAACATTCACGAACTTACTAAACTAAGCATTCAATAGAGGATTGTATATCCAAAGTAACGATTCAGATCCTACTGTTGAGTGATATTTACCCTCATTCACCTTTTGTTTAAACCTATATATTTCATTAAACCGTGATATGCGCTCTGATATTGTTACTAATGACTAATAAATGCGAAGGATTCCAAAAACCCTCTCTTTGATTAGTTTCCATAAGAAATGGGATAAAAATGTAAGAAATCACATGTGAACATGGAAAGAAGTGGATATGGAGAAAGAAGAAATCACCAGGAGGCACACCAGCGAAGACATCACAAAAGACGATGTTCCATACGACCGCGAGCGCTTGTTTGACGTGAATTCCGAGGCACCTCGTCCACCTGATCAACTTTTATAAATGTAACATCGTAGGGCAAAGCTAGAACAACATCGCACAAGGCAGCCATTGTAAGACATATTTGCAGTCAATCAATCAATCCGCAAGATGTGTTCTTCAATGTTTTCTTCTTGCGATCTGACCTTCATGTTTGAGTAGTTCGGTAAGGTATGGGTTGAGGCATAGGCATTGCAACCCTCTGTAGTTATTGTAGGGATCAATGGAAGTGCTTTGAATTAACATTCCGCATGTGTGAAATAAAATTGTTCCGTAGATGTCTCTTGTCTTGTTCGTGATCTTCATCCCTGCAAGTACCCAGGATCATGAGAATCGAGCCACGAAGAGGCTAAGGGCAGGGAGAACATGAAGTGTTATTCTAAACACCAGTAACTGAAGGGTTTAGTACAGTAACATAGATCCAATCCTTGGGGATTCATGAGGTGTAGTCATTAAACATCCAAAGCTCTTATCTGATTATTATAATCTTAATTATAGAGGCAACCCCATGCGACGAATATGGCCTGTGGTAGGACAACTGATTCTTGATGCATGACTCGTGCCGGTCAAGATGTTATTTGGACACATCTCCCACTTCGGTTCGTAACAAGGACATCTCGATGGGCGACTTCCGACGCACAAATTAAGGTCATATATAGCCCCAACACAAATACATGTGACGGTGTCCCAGACTAGGGGGTACTAACCTGGTCGGCCATGCTCCTCGGGATGGGCTAATGGGCCCTCATTCTTCTCCATATGGACTCTAGAAGCCACACGCTGGAGGTATGATCAAGACTACATATACCAAAGACCCGTCGTATACTCCAATACTTCTCCTGCCGCCTCCACACCAAGCTACCGACCTTGTAACCCTAGATACCTTACCTGACATGTATACAAGCCAAAGGGTTTAGCCCATAGAGGGGACATCAACGCAATCTCATTCACCTAGCCCTAGAGCTAGAACACATCTTTCGATCCCAAGGTAGATCAACTCTGTACTTGATACATCTCCATCAATATAAACAAGAGCATGACGTAGGGTTTTATCTCCATCAATGTAAACATCATCTCCTTATTCCTGTTACCATTTGTCCGAGATCCACAGCTCGGGACCCCCCTACACTGAGGTCTACCGGTTTTCACACCAAAAACATGGTTGTAAGCATTAACACCTCGTCGACATTCCTCTTTTAATTATAAGTGTTAACCACATTTTACTTGATTGATCCAGTCAAAAGCTAGAATTAATCCTTTGACGAAAGCTTGCTAGAAACCATTGCTTCAACGGAGCCTTCCTCTCGTGGGTTCAATAACCCAGGGTCACCTTTAGGGGAAATAGGTGCGGGATACATTATATTCCTTTACTGGATCGCTAAAAGTAGGTATCAAGCCCTTCTTCTGGCGGCATTGCTGGGAGGAGTTTAGTGTTCCTAGTCTTTGTGTTTAGAGTTTTTGTTAAAGTTTAGTTTGAGTTTATGTTTTAACATTTTTTTTAGTTCAAATTTTATTTTTGTTGCAAGTCTTGTCAGTTGAAAACCCCCAAAAATGATTATCATGGCCCGTAATCTTGGAAGTTTTGCTACTCCCAGCAATAACTTTATGCATGAACCCATAGAACAACCCGAGGTTGTAGCCTCTGAATATGAGATCAAACCAAACTTTGTTTCCAAGGTTCAACGGGACCAATTTGGAGGCTCTGCTTCTGAAGATGGTGGTACGCACTTGCATAATTTTACTAAATTGTGCAACATGACACGCATTAAGGATTATGACCCTAATTCTTTGAAGTTGCGTCATTTCCTTTCTGTCTAAGAGGAAAAGCAAAAGAATAGCTTCTAGCTTATCCTAGAGGCAATATAACTTCTTGGGCTGATTGTTGCATCAAATTTTTATCTAAGTTTTGTCCACCTACAAAAATTAGGCATCTATGTTCTTAGATTACAGGTTTTAAGCAGGAAAAACATGAGCCACTAGTGCTTGCGTGATATAGAATGAAAGAAACCATAAGATATTGTCCTAAACATGGAATGAAGGAATGGTTAATCCTTTGTATGTTTTATAATGGTTTGAATGACATGTCAAAAACTATGCTTGATATAGCTGCAGGATGAACAATCATGGGAAATCCCATAGACGATGTCAAGAAACTACTTATTGATATGCAAGAAAACCATGCCTAATGGCATGTTGAAAGAGCTACTAGCAAAAGGTGGATGCAACTGAAGAAAACAATGCGGAGTTGAAAGCCAAGCATGATGCACTACTAGGAAAAGGGCTATAGATAGGATTGATACTAATGGCGCACCATGGAAGCAGTGCGCCACTACTATATACTAATGGCGCACCGGTTGGTGATGCACCAGAAATAGGGTGCGCAACTAGTATTATTTTTTTTTCCATTTTTCCATACAAACTAATGGCGCATCAGGTCGAAGTGCGCCATTACTAGTTCTAACTAGTAATGGCGCACCAGGCAGACAGTGCGCCATTACTGTAATTTTTTTTATTCTTTTTTTTGCAAAACTACTAATGGCACACCGTTTCACAGTGCGCCATTACTAGTTTAAACTAGTAATGGCGCACTATTACCCAGTGCGCCATTTGTATATATATATATATATATATATATATATATATTACTTTTTTGCAAAACTACTAATGGCGCACCACCTGCAAGTGCGCCATTAGTAACCAGGGTTACTAATGGCGCATTTGCTGGTGGTGCGCCATTAGTAACCTGGGACCCCAACAAGATACTTTGGACAGCCCCACACCTACCCACTCACTTTCCCCACTTCATTCCCTCCACCTCCGTCTCCAAGCTTTCGGCTGCCTCCTCCTCCTCACCTCATTTCCACCATAGATTCATCAAAATTAAGTGGTGAAATTACCTTTTTTGATAGGTAAGTAAGGAGAAAGCTATCTTCATGATGTAGCTCTACTTTTTTTCTCCCTAGCTCGCTCCAACAACGTGCACATGCACTTTTTGTGGCCTAGCTAGATCTATGTATGTTTGTGGTGTTGCATGTGTTTGTGGTGTTGCATATATGTCTGTGTTTGAAGGTACCGGTATTTGAAATGCGATAGTTGCCAATATTTTGCCGGAATGTTTTGATTCATTTCCGTTTCGGCGAGAATTTTGGCACTATGCATTCTTTTTGGTCCTATTTTTAGGGAAGGTCATGCCAAATTTTTTCTTGGTTCTAAAATAACATTTTGCTCTACCCCGCAGGCGACCATGGTCCGCACGATGACTGAAGGCATCATGAATAGGTTTTTGAGCTCCGCGAAGGCCGATATGCTTCAAAAGAACGAGACGGAGATAAGATGTCCGTGTCGAAGATGCAAGCTGAAGAGCCTTATTGCGGACCCGGATTCCGGGCAGGTGCGGGACCACCTGCTCTTGCGTGGTTTCATGGATGGCTATCGGTGGCAAGGTGATGAAGATGACTATGAAGTCGTCCATGGGGGCCGGGCAAGAAATGAGGAAGGGCAACAAGACAAGTACCACTGCGGCGAGGGCGGGTGAGAAGACGAAGAATCTCCAGGACATGATCACGACGGTGATGCTGTACACAGTCATCATGTAGAAGATGTCGTACATGATGATGAGGAAGATCAAGACGAAGGGCATGATCATGAAGATGAAGATGCCGGAGCAGACGACGATGGAGGCTGGGTGCAGGACCCTCATATTCAAGAGTTGCTTCTCAAGCAGACGGATAACGCAACAGCTGCCGCCCGAGAGAAAGCCAAGCTGGATCAACTGGAGATAGACGCGGTTACTCCATTGTATGAAGGATGCAGGCCCGAGGATACCCGCCTGAAAGTAACGCTCATGGCTCTGGAGATGAAGGTAAAACACAAAATGACCGACGCATGCTTCGACGAGAACATGTCATTCTGGCACGAACATCTTCCCAAGGGGAACAAGTGCCCGACCAGTTTCGAGGAGGCGAAGAAAATCATGTGTCCTCTGGATTTACCGCACGTGAAATACCATGTGTGCATGAACAATTGTATCATTTATCGGGACGAGCACGCGGAGTCTACCATATGTCCGGTGTGTGGCGTCACTCGATACAAGAAGAGGAAGAAAGCTCCTCGAAAATCAGTGTGGTACTTTCCGATCACTCCTCGTCTGTAGCGGTATTTCACGGACCCTAAGGTAGCAAAGCTTCTGCGTTGGCACGCGGATAGGGAGGAGAAGAAGCGGGAAGATGACGGAAAAGATCCGGAGATAAATAAAAAAGACAAGATGCTGAGTCACCCTAAGGATGCGAGCCAGTGGAAAGCGTTGAACTTCGAATACCCAAAATTTGGGAAGGATCCAAGGAACATCGTGCTGGGCGTGAGCACCGATGGAGTCAATCCGTTTGGCAGCCAGAGAAGCACACATAGCACCTAGCCTGTGTTTGTGTGGATGTACAACCTTCCCCCCTGGTTGTGCATGAAGAGGAAGTACATTCACATGAGTATGCTAATTGAAGGGCCGAAACAACCAAGGAACGACATCAATCTGTATCTGGGGCTGCTGAAGGAGGAGCTAGACACGCTGTGGAAAACGCCAGCCAATACGTGGGACGCCGCAGAGAAAGAATATTTCCCTATGAGAGCCGCACTGCTCATGACGGTGCACGACTATCTCGGTTACGGATATCTCGCGGGGCAGGTAGTCCACGGATTTTCTGGATGCGTAAGGTGCATGGATGACACAACGTATCGCTAGCTAGATAGAGATCCCGGGTCTTCGAAAACCGTGTTCATGGGACATCGAAGGTGGCTTCGCAACGATGACCCGTGGAGGAAACGCAAGGATCTATTCGATGGTGAAACCGAACCCCGAAAACGCCCGTGTACGAGGAGCGGCGAGGAAATAGACGAGCTGTTGAAAAATTGGAAAGACTGCCCACTGCTGGGAAAGAAGCAAAAGGCGCCAGAGCCGGGAAAGAAGCGAAAGGTGCCAGAGCCGCTGCTGAAGGTATGGAAAACGAGGTCTGTTTTCTGGGACTTGCCGTACTGGAAGATCCACCGTGTGCCTCACAGCCTTGATGTCATGCATATCACGAAGAACGTGTGCGAGAGTCTGCTTGGTACCCTGCTCAACATGCCAGAGAGGACCAAAGATGGGCCGAAAGCAAGGGCAGACTTGAAATCAATGGGCATCAGGCAGGAGCTTCACGCTAATGATGATGATGATGATGATGATGATGAGGCGAAGCAGGACACAGAAAGTCGTCGCAAAGGCAAAAAGGCCAAGAAGACCGGAAATGACTACCCTCCCGCGTGCTTCACTCTAAGTCAGGAGGAGATCGAGCAGTTTTTCACCTGCCTCCTAGGAGTAAAACTTCCTTATGGTTACGCGGGAAGATAAGAAGATACCTAGACCCACCGAAGCAGAAGTTCAGCGGGATGAAGTCTCACGACTGTCACGTGCTGATGACGCAGATACTTCCAGTTGCAATCCGTGGGATCATGGACGCGCACGTCCGTGAAACGCTATTTGGCCTATGCAACTTTTTCGACGTCATCTCTCGGAAGTCGATTAGCGTGAGGCAACTCAGAAGGCTACAGGAAGAGATCGTGGTGATACTATGCGAGCTTGAGATGTACTTCCCACCCGCATTCTTCGACGTTATGGTGCATCTGCTGGTCCATATCGTGGAGGATATCATCCAACTCGGGCCGACGTTCCTGCACAGCATGATGCCGTTCGAAAGGATGAATGGTGTCATCAAAGGATACGTTCGCAACATGTCACGTCCAGAGGGAAGTATAGCCAGGGGCTTTCTGACCGAAGAGTGCATCTCCTACTGCACGAATTATCTAGGCATCAAGAACCCCGTTGGTCTGCCCGTCAACAGGCACCTCGGCAGGCTCGCTGGATGGGGTCACCGTGAGGGTCGCCGCGAAATGCATGCCGACTTCGAGGGTCGACTCGCCGACTTTGAAAGAGCAAACCTAGTCGCGCTACAACACATAGACGTGGTCGATCCTTGGGTGGTAGAGCACAAAACCTTTATTGAGAAGACGTACAATGACCGAGGCCAACAGAGGACAGACGGAGATGTACTCAAAGAGCACAACTCATGTTTCACGCGTTGGTTCAAGCAGAAGCTTCTGTCGTACCCTTTACATGAGGATTCTTCCGTGGAAGAACAACTCATATTCGCCTTGTCACAGGGCGCCGAGCACAACCTGATGACCTATGAGGCGTACGGTATCAACGGCTACACATTCTACACCGAGGACAAGGACATGAAGAGCGATGGTTATCAGAACTCTGGGGTAACAATGGAATCCTACACCGGTAACGACAAGGACAGGTACTACGGAAGGATCGAGGAGATCTGGGAGCTGAGCTACGCTGGAGAGAAGGTCCCGATGTTCCGTGTCAGATGGGCCAAGATCGTCCTAAAAGAAGACCGGTATTTCACCACCATGGTTATACCCGAAGCCAAATCCAAGACCGCGGGCGCAAACGTCACCACGAAAAATGAGCCATGGGTACTGGCTTTCCAAGTGGACCAATGCTTCTTCATTACCGACCCGTCAAAGCCCAGTCGTGTTGTCGTGAGGAGAGGCAAAAGGAAGATCATCGGAATGGATGGAGTAGCCAATGAGCAAGACTTCGACAAGTACGGCGACCCGAAGATCGAACATGACAACGACGATGAAGTAGCAGCACACACCACAAGAAGAAGCAGGACCACCCTACCTAAAGGACGTCTGTTCCACAAAGGAACTCCATTAGCGAAAAAGAAGGGCAAGAAGATTGTGAACAGATAGCTAGCTAAGATCGATTGTATTTAAATCGTAGTCTTCATTTCTCGATTGTATTTCATGGGCACTTTTTGATATCATGAATATTTTTAAATTTCATGGGCACTTTTTGAATTCATGAGGACACTTGATCTCGATCCCCCTCCATCTCGATCTCGATTCCCCCTCCATCTCGATCTTGATCCCCCTCCATCTCGATCCCACCCGCACCCTCCCCCGCTAGCTCCACCGCCGCCGACGACCCACCGCAACCCTCCCCCGCTCCACCGCCGCCGACGAGCACCCGGCCCCCCGCACCCTCCCTCGCTCCACCGCCGCCAACGGGCACCCCCCGCACCCTCCCCCGCTCCACCGCCGCCGCCGATGATATTTTCAAGTAACAAATTTGAACATATTTTTAAAAAAATTATTACTGTTTTTATAAAAAAAAATTACTGTTATGATTTAAACAAGTTTGAACATATTTAAACACAAATAAATATAAAAAACAGCATTTAAAATGCATAAAAAAATATTGGGGAGCCTGGGAATCGAACCTAGGACCTCCTGGTGTGTGTGCTGCATGCTAACCAGTCGAGCTAATGGGTGGGTTCTGTTGTAGATAGGGTTAGGTTGTAGATATGGCTAGTGGGCTAGATTAAAACAGAATTCTAATGGCGCACCGAGGGGTGGTGCGCCATTAGAATAGTCGTACTTATGGCGAACGAGGGGGTGGTGCGCCATTAGAAAGCTTCCCCCCACACTAAATCCCCAATCTCTCTAATCTCCCCCTGCCTCATCGATCTCACCCGCTGCCCCCCATGTTCACCGTCCCCCTCGCCGCCCCCCTCGCCTCCTTCGTCGTCCCCGAGCAGCGTGGCCAGTCCGGACCAGGGAGGAGTGCCCCGACTGGCTAGGAAGCTGCTGCTGCCAAGTGACTCTCGAGGAGGACCGCCGCCGCAGATCGAGGAGGACCGCCACCATAGATCGAGGACCGCCGCACCGACCAACCTCCTTGCTCACGCCACCCGAACCCGCCCGCCTCTCCCCGACGCCGGCGCGCTAGCCAGCAGGTGAGTGAGGCGACCCTACCCCAATCCCATCTCCTAGTTGCCGCGGCCTCGCCTGGCACTCCGAGCAATCCGTAAGCGCCGCCCGCCCCAACACTCCCCCTCCCTCCTTCTTCCCCATCCCGCCCTGCTGCGTATTCGTGCCGAATCCGTCCCCTGCTCCTCCGGGCCTGCGAAATCAGAGCAGATTTATACTGGTCGTGTGTTGATTGAATGCCATAGCTGTGCTCTGGCGCGATGCGTAGGTGGGTGGGCTGGAGCGTGAGAGAGCGGATGCGGCCGTGTGATTGGTTGCCGTGTTGATGCGCAGGTGCCAGGGCATGATCGGTACAGCGCGTAGCTGGGGGCAGGGTGCGATCCATGGATCTCTATGTGTGTTCTTCCATGTTTATAGTGGGGAAAACCTGAGACCTAGCCATGTCATTTTGGACTAAGTTAGGGCTCCCTGTGGCTGTTGGTGTTACCTGCAGTGGTGGAGGATCTTGTATTCACAATGTTGGTTCAGTACTCTGTATTATGCTGTCGAAGCCGGAGTCTGTGTTTTTCTAGAACAAAAACATGTGAGGCATGCCTGCTATTTACTTGAGCAACAAATGGGAACTGAGTTTGCTTTTGGACAGCCCTTTGATGTCTAGTGCAGTGAGTGTCCTTGTTATAGTTAGAATTTAGTATAGCATGGCTACAGATTGCCTTGGTTTTTGGGTAAACTGAGAATTTGATGCATTTTTGTTGAGCTGCTAGTCAATTCTTGGGGATTACATGCCTGCATTTATGTGGGGCATATGGCCATAAAGTAACTATTCCATCAAATTGTGAGCTTAATATATTTTAATTGAGCTGGTCAGTATTATCACACTATTCGTAACCGTCAATGCGACTCAATGATCAGGTGTGCAATAAACGTATATTTTGTCTTTTAGGTGAGGTATAGAATGAAGGATGAGTAGGAAACCTGTTGGCTCTTCTTGATGTATCTGGCCGCAAAGAAAAATGGAAACCTATACTTGTGACACTATGTGGTTGTACATAAATCTGGTTTGCTTCATTAAATAAAACATTATTGGCAAGTGCAGTCTTGTTACTCCTAGGAACATTTTCACTGTTCTTATATTATTTGCTTGATGTCAGATTATGGTATGAGGATATTAGTCTAAGCCCAGTCTTGGATGCATTGTTTTATCCTGCGGTGGTTAAACCGGTTCTGAAAATTATCTAGTTTGACCTGTACTTGTCCAGCTATCGTAATCTATTCTTTGACCATGGCAGTAGCTGGCATTTTGTTATGATAATTTCAGTATATATCTTACTGTACTTTGCTGATCTCGTTGTATTTTCAATTCACAGGCAACTCTCCGATGAAGTCTCCTCTAGGTAATATATGTCTCATGCTTTCTAAAGAGTACTAGTATACTGACTAAACTATCCACTTGCTATGCTTAGCTGCTCTGTTGTCTGAATCGTGACACTTTGCCAGCTGAAACTTGCCTATCACACTGTCGCTACATTGCTCAACTAAAAACACAAATATTTGTAGTTTTTGCCTGTCATAATGCAACTAAGCATACTAGTCTCAACTAAGCATACTAGTTTTTTGTAGTGAGACAGTAAGATAGTGAGACAGTAAGAAGGAAACTTCCTAGATTATGTAGAAAGAAAATACTTGGTTTGACAGCAAGTACCATGACATGAATCAAAAAACATATACGGTGGGAAAAATAAAATGGCAGAAACCTGGGAGGTTCTGGTTTGCTGTATCTCCACCAGTTTGGGTTGGTGAATGTGGATGATTTTTTTATCCTGTGAACTCATTGTACTGCTACAAGAATTTGGTATCATCATGGTGTAATTTTGTTAACATTCTGGTTTTGTTAGATAGTGGCTACACTAATTTAGAGTGATACAATTTTCCTTCCCATTTGGTATCATCATGTTCAGTGTATACAGTTATAACATCATGTGGGTTTTTTAAGTCTGTTTACAGCTCATGTGGGTTTTAACATCATGTGGGTTGGTGAATGTGGATGATTTTTTTATCCTGTGAACTTGAATGTTGCAATGCTGTTTTCTTCAGAGGCTACTGTCAAAAACTTGAGCTACTGTCTTGCAAAGATGATGATCATCTTGCTAGTTTGCTGGGTTTTGTCTCCGACCATTATGTCGTGATGAATTTGCAGGTACCCCGAGTTGCCCTTGAGTTTGCCGAAATGTCGATTAACTTCTGTTCCGGCAAATTCGGGTACTCCATATGTCCTATTTTCAGCAAAGGTCATGCTAAAAATTTTCGTGAATTTTAGCATGACTTTGCTAAAAATAGGACATATGGGGTACTTGCGACTAATGCATGGGCCGGGGTATCTTAGTACTTAGTTAAGTAGGATCAACTGCCCTGCCATTCTTGTTGCATTAAACCATAGGTGGCAATAGAGCCAAGTTATTAGGCCCAACTTAGAATTCTACTTAGCATCGATAAACCCTAGATGATAAACCCAACATAGGTGGCAATAGAGCCAAATGATTAGGCCCAACCTACGGTGCCTCGGCATCGATAAACCCTAAATGATGAAAACTTAACTTGGCTGCCCCGGATGCCTCGGTGTCGATGAGAACCTAAATGATGTACGCTTAGGCTTTCAGGGTGCCTCGGCGTCGACAAACCCTAAATGATGAAAGCTTAGGCTTTTAGGGTGCCTCGGTGTCGATAAACCCTAAATGATGAGACCATGATCTTGTTCCTTGACAATAACCAACTTTTTGACCAAACTTTTTTCCTATTTAGAGCGAAACATGGCCCACAACGATGAGGCCGGTGGTTCGGGCGGCAAGCAATTCTGGGAGCTGTCTCATGAGATGGAGGAACAACCTCACCGCTATGAGGATGCCACGGAAGACACCGATCCTGATTACACAACCCCTAGTGGCGTCGGGGATGACACCACTGATGGTGCCGCCGAGGATGCCACCACTGATGATGGCGGCGCACACACAGATGGCAGCCAACCGAAGAAGCAAAGGAAGGACTGGCGCCCGAATGCGCTCCGCACCCTCAAGGAGGAATTCACTCAAGTGGACTCCGACAGGAATCCAACGGAGCCCAAACATATAGTAAAGGGGTACTCGGTTCAGCTCGGGTGCATTCTCCGGAGCACCGTCTCGATCAACACCGAGAACCTTAGGCATAAGGACCGAGGGAATTTGCGCAACCTCCTCTTCACAAAGCTGCACGAACGATACAAGTTCCCCGCCGAATTTGAAAACACACACCTCTCAGGGAATAAAGTGAACAGTGCCGCCCTCACGAAGATGAGCACGGCCCTGTCTACTTGGAAAAGCGCGGTGAAGAGAATGATTGATAAAGGTGATAGTTATGAGAAGATCAAGGCGAAATATCCTTTGATGAGCGAAGATGAGTACAAGGAGTTCAAGATCAAGTGCGAGAGCAGTGCAACCTCCGAATCAAGTCAGTGGGGGAAAGAAATGCGGGAGTTGAACTTAGGGGAACACAAACTCGGTCCCGGCAGTTACAGAGTGGCAGAGCCTATATGGGACAAGGAGGACGCGGAGCATGCCGAGCAAGGCCTACCACCCCGCTTCGAGAAATACAGCGGTGACAAGCAGACCAGGAAATATGTCAGGGCCCGGTACAAGGAGGACCCGATAACAAAGGAGCTTACCACGGATCCGAAGACAAGGGCGCTTGAGCTTCTTCTGGTAAGGAATACACCCCCGCGTAATTAGCTCCATATGGTTGCACTCTAATTAATCCCCAATATTTCTAAATGGTTCATGTTCCTTTCGCAGGACACTGAAAGCAGTAGCGCAGGGTCATCTAAGAGCTCCCCTTTCGATACCCCTTTAAATAGGGCGTTGAACGTAATGAAAAACAAGGATAAGCTCACTAAGCCGATGTTAGCTGGTCGTGTGGCCGGCAAAGGCTTGTCCACGAAATGGGGGTCATACTATACTGCTGGTGTGCGGAAGGAGAAAAAGACCAGCTCGGAAAGCCAGACGCGCGAGGTTGAAGAACTCAAGGCTCAAAAGGCGCGGATTCCGGAGCTTGTCCAAGAGCAAGTGCAACAAGAACTTGGAACGACGCTCAACGCCATGGTGCCTACGTTGATTCATGGGCTGACGACGTGGATTGCGGGCGGCCAACAGGGGCCTCCCTCGGTTCCCAGCTTCACGGCCAGCAACTCGCACAGTGCGCAGGCAGTGCCATTGGTGTCTCCGGCGGCGGCGCCATTGGTGTCTCCGGCGGAGGCGGTATTCGTGTCTCCGGTGCCGGCACGGGCATTGGAGCTTAATGCACCCGGGTGTATGCCGGTCGGCACCTCGCCAACAAGCGCCCCCTCCGTCAGTTGCACGCCCGCCGTTGGTGGTGCCTCGACATTAGCCGAGCTCGACGGCATCACGGTAACTAAGCCTCTCGGCCGATGACTTCATCTCCTTGCCTTTGACTGGACATCCCTGACGCCCTGTACATGTTTTCGCAGGGCACCGCCGACGTTCCTTGCACTCTTCTGCACTTCGTGGGTGCCGAGTTGGTCGATGTCGCCAAGGGCAGAATCGTTCAACTGGGCAACCCCATGTTCCACGGTAATCCGATGCCACCCACAATGTATAGGGTTGAAGTGATTCGGGTGCTGCTAGGCAGCGACGAGCTGTTACCTCCGATTCGACCCGCTGGGGCCAACGAAGAAGATGAGATGACCCTCAGCGCCTGCGTAAACTGGCCCCTGCTTTGGCCAAAGAGCCAGATTCATTTGGGGGCGGGGGACACCACCCCACAGACAAGACCGCCAGTCATGCCGGCGCCAAGCCATGGCAAGAACGCCGCAACGCTACCGGACCTGCCGGACATCCCTATGGCATAGGATCCGGACAGCCCTATGGCACAGGATCCGGACGGCGACGACAATGACAACGGTACATTTACCAACGTTGATAAGTACTTTGCCGAACATGGGTACGCTGATGAGTTCTGCGGGCCTCTTTCTCAAGAACCCAACCAGGACCACCGCGATCTAGCTGGTACGGCGGAGAATTCCAATTGCAGCAGGCGTCGTCTGGCGTTCAGTTCTCAGGACACGCCTCCAGCTCCCGCCTTCACCGAGCCTCAGATAGCTGAGGTGCAAAATATTATCAGCCCCAACACGCTCAAGAAGGCGGTCTGTGAGCAGAACTCGGTCCCATTACAGGAGATCAAGAAGAAGGGACGGAAACGAAAGACTAACAAGGGCGCCGGTGTGAGCCAGCCGACATCGAGTTCGATCTGTGCTCAGGATGGGCCACCTTCACCTAAGGATATCTCGAGGAGGGTGCATGTGGCGGGTAGGGCGATGCTACCGCCAAATATGCTGAATGCTGCAACCAGTGCTATGCGGAGTCTGCACGACAGTGTCATTTCATGGAGAAGCGGCGTCTCAGAGAGAAGGATGTGGCATACCCGGTTTTCGTGGCCAAGGTGCCAGAGGGCAAGGGATTTGTGGATGGCGACATCGGGGGTACGATCGTCCTGCGGTTTGATGACATCTTTGCTATGTTTAACCTTCATCCGCTGCACTACACCTTCGTTCGGCCGTTTTCGCTGAGTATGGAGATGCGGATCATTAGAGACAAGACCCCGGAAATCGTGATAGTCGACCCCTTCTACATGCGTGCCAAGCACTTGAGCAGCGCTGGGGACCGCCAAGTTGCGAGTTCACACCTCAAAGGCGTCATTCTGGCAAACCCAGATAAGGATAACTTCCTTGTGGCTTACTTCCCCGAGTAAGTCATCCCTTAACCGCCCCGTAACATATGATTTCTTAGATTTCGATCGTTCTTTTTTTTTCTAACATTCCGTGTTCTGTGCAGTGACACACATTGCACACTCATCCTCTTAAGCCCGAAATATTCCATGGCCACGTATTTCGACCCGAACCGTAACTCCAACATAGACTACACAAATGTCAAGAAAGTTCTTGATGCTGTTCTCCCCGGCTACACCAAATCTGGAGGCACCTTCACCAGGGCAGTTCGTAAGTACGGCAAGCACATGTTCTCACACAATACAAAGTTCTGCTACGTCAAGCAGCCGCCTGGCGGTCAGAAGGACGCCTACTACGCCCTCCATCACATGCGGGCGATCGTAAGGGACCATCATCAACTTCTGCTACCAGATAATCTCAAAGATTGGGCTGCGAGCTTGTCGGCAGTCCAGGACGCGGACCTCAGACAAGAATTATTTCGCATCCAGTTGGAGTTTGCGGACATCATCCATCAAGATGTCCTTCATACCTCAGGGCAGTTCTTCCTCAGATATCAACCGTCCAACAGTGAGATAGATGAAACGCTACAAATGCAGGGTGACAACGACTGCGATTTCATGACCATCACGACAGACGGCGGCTTCATCCACGTTCCTGTCCGATGAGTCGAGTCGAAAGTAGTGATGTGTAGTTCTGAAACATTGATTGGCTCATGTTGTAATTATACTTTAATGAATTCGTATGTCTCTTTGGTTTGGACAGTCATTCAACTTAGATGTAATCGATGCTATTTATTAGTAGGACCATGAATCGTGCTATTAATGTCTTGCTTTTCTCTTCCGATCCTTTTGTTGCATACTTACATATTGCTTATGTATTGTCTGTTGTTTGGCTTGTGCATAGAGATGCCGTCGTATGTCGTGTACAAGGGTAAGGTTCCCGGAGTCTACGATGACTGGGAGGAGTGTCGGAGACAGGTTCACCATTTCAGCAGTAACAGTCACAAAGGGTACACCACTAGGGCGGAGGCCGAATGTAGATGCGCCCGCTATCTAGCGGGAGAGAGGAGGGAGCGTTGGAGGAACCGGATGAAGACCAGTTTGATCGCGATGATGCTCATCGTGATGACCACAACTCTCTTCTATGTGATGGTAGTTTAGATGATCGATATCGACTTGTAATGTGAAGGCAAACTCGATACTCGCGGTCTTGAGACTTGTAATATTTTATCTTTGTTCGGTCTTTTGAATTCGGAGACTAATATGATGAATTGTATTCGGAGACTAATCTTCTATTGTATTCGATGAATCTGATGTTGCAGTGTGCTGCTATCTATATTCTGTCCAATAATATATTTTGTAACCTATGCAAAAATCAGAAAAGCAAAAATAAAATAAAACCTAATATTCATACTAATGGCGCACCACACAAGACACTAATGGTGCACTGTGATCATCACACTAATGGCGCATTAACTGCTGGTGCGCCATTAGAATGCCAAAGCACATGGGTACATATGGCCCCCTGGGAGGCATTCTAATGGCGCACTACAGGCTATACTAATGGCGCACTACGTGGTGCGCCATTAGAACACCAGATACTAATGGCGCACCAGTGGTGCGCCATTAGAATTTAATTCTAATGGCGTGATGCCAGTGGCGCACCGGTAGTGCGCCATTAGAAGGTAAATTCGGTGCGCCACTAGCATGCCTTTTCCTAGTAGTGATGAACTCATCTCCGTCATGAGAGGTAAAGAAGATGTAAACATGAATGCCATCACTAATGAAAGAACCTAGTCATTTGAATTTTATTGCTCGCAATAGCTACAATCCCAACTAGAAAAATAATGGATATGCTCCTACACTACCTTATCCTAATAATGGTGGAGCATCAAATTATTTTAATGGAGCTAATATCAGCAATATAAATACTCTTGAGAAGTTTTATTTCTACTCAAACTTAGCAGAATGGAAGCTTCAAAAATATTTTGAAGAATCATGATAGCTCACTTGGTCAGTTGACCAATAAGATTGTTGGACAAATAAATGATGTGCAGATACTTGAGGGGAGATCCAAGAATATGGAGGCACAAGTGACTAAAATTGCAGAGAGCCAAACATTGATCCTATCTAACTTTGCAGGTAAACAAGAACCTAACCAGGTTGAAGATATCATCATGGTAAGAAGTAGCAAAGAGAAGACTGAGTGGCTATACACAAGCCATGTGCTAGAGTACAATTATACCATTGCAAATTTCGTTAAGATGATATCAATGAAGTACCCACTACTTGAGGTATCTAATAACGAAGCATACAATGTCTTTGTTGATCAAGTTGCAGCCAAAGTTTTACAGTAAGTGACCAGCTAAACAAGAAGATACTTTTGAGCTTACTACATAAATTAAGATTTGTTTGAGTAAGTTCAATGCTATATGTGATCTAGGGGCTAGTGTTTCTACTATCCCTAAATCTATTTATGATAGTCTCAATCTTGGTCCTTATGCTACTACTAAGATTAGATTGAATATGGCAAACTCTCCTTTTACTCAAATAGTAGGAATTATGCTTGGAGTTATAGTTCAGATAAATGATTGACCCGTCATGATTGATCTTGTGATAGTTGATATGCCTAAAGATCATTGCTCCAATAATTCTCGGCACACCTTTTCTATGGACTTTGAGGGGTGGTTATATGATCCAATTATATTAGCACTATTGAGAGATTGCACTAGAGAAAGTACGTACCCTAGGCCTCATTTTCAAGCATTGCAATACCGTTTTTGTGCCCATTTACTATTTGCTACCTTGCTGTTTTTATTTATTCAGATTATAAAAATATATTTCTACCATTCATATTACACTTTTATCACCATCTCTTCGTCGAACTAGTGCACCTATACAATTTTCCATTCTATTAGGTGTGTTGGGGACACAAGAGATTGCTTGTATTTGGTTGCAGGGTCGTTTGAGAGAGACCATCTTCATCCTACACCTCCCACGGATTGATAAACCTTAGGTCATCCACTTGAGGGAAAATTGCTACTGTCCTACAAAACTCTATGCTTGTAGGCCCAAGACGTGTCTACAAGAATAAAGTTGCGTAGTAGACATTAAGCTCTTTTCTGGCGACGTTGCCGGGGAGGCTAGGTAAGCGGCACTCACATCCCGTCAATGAAGCTCTTTTCTGGCGCCGTTGCTGGGGAGGTGAGTGCATGAAGGTATATCTTTATATCTTGCAATTGAATCTTTTAGTTCCTTGTTTTATCACTAGTTTGGTTTATAAAAAGAAAACTACAAACAAATGGAATTGAGGTTCCATCATATTATTCATCTCTATAATGTCTTTCATGAAAATGATGGAAAGGAAAATTGTGCTCATTCGATAGAAGAAGAAATCAATAATATGTTTGTCATCAATGATGAGCACAATTGCAATGTTGCTAGTGTTAATTCTTTGAATATTCATGATGCTAATGATATGCAAAGCCATAAGCTTGGGGATGCTATATTTGATGAAGATGATATTTTTAGTCCCCCAAGATTTGATGTGCAATTTTGTTATAATGATTGCATGCCTCCTATTTAAGATGATTATAATGATGAAAGTGGATTTCGAGAGGTCATGACTTTATTTAGTGATGAATCCACCATTTTGGACGAGGCATCAATTGACTATGATAACAAAGTTGCTATCTATGATGATTATGGTGATGACATGTATGTTGTAAAGAGTAATGATAACCATGAAACTTGTCATCATGATTTTAATTTTCACTCGCATGATAGTCATTTTGTTGAGTTTGCTCCCACTACTATTGATGAGAAGAAATTTTCTTATGTGGAGAGTAATAGGTTTTCTATGCTTTTGTGTCATGAAAAGAATGCTTTATGTGATGGTTATATTGTTCAATTTCTTCATGTTGCTATTGAAAATTATTATGAGGGGGAACTTATGCTTGTAGGAATTGCAATAATATCAAGTTTCCTCTCTATGTGTTGAAAATCTTGAAGTTGTGCTTGTTTTGCCTTCCTATGCTAGTAGATTATTGCTCCCATAATTTGTTTGCTCACTAAATCCCTATGCATAGGAAGTGGGTTAGACTTAAATGTGCTAGTCATATGCTTCATGATGCTCTCTTTATGTTTGAATTCTTATCTTTTATGCGAGCATCATTGAAATCATCATGCCTAGCTAAAAGGCATTAAAGAAAAGCGCTTGTTGGGAGACAACCCAACAATCTTACCTATAGTTTTTGTGTGTTCACATGATTAGGCTACTGTAGTAATCATGTTTTATTGCCTTTATTCCAATAAAGTGCCAAGTAAGACCTTTGGGATGGCTTACGGTGATAGTTGATTTGATCTTGCTGAAAAACAGAAACAATTATGTGGAAACAATTATGAATCTTGTCTTTGACAGTACCAAAGTGAAATGGTTTGCTCTTTATCGTACTAACCTATCTCACAAAGTTCTGTTAAGTTTTGTGTGATTGAAGTTTTCAAGTTTTGGGTGAGAATAAGGAGTGAAAAGACCCTAAGCTTGGCGATGCCCAAGTCACCCCAAGGTAATACTCAAGGAAGATCCAAGCAACTAAGCTTGGGGATGCCCCGGAAGGCATCCCCTCTTTCGTCTCCAACATTATCGGTAACCCACTTGGAGCTATGTTTTCATTCGTCACATGATATGTGTTTTGCTTGGAGGATCATTTCATTTTGTTGGGATTTGCTTGCAGTTATTTATAATAATGTTTTCCATCTTTTATTTCAATAAAAGTTCCAATGATAGCCTTTACTATGCTTACTTTGCAAGCCTACATGTTGCTGTTTGAAAACAGAAAGTTTACCGCTGTTGCAAAAATTCCCTAGAAAAGTCAGAATGTGATAAAATGTTGAAACTTTTTGCAAAATAAGCTCTGATAAATTTTCTACAGTGTGGTAAAGTTCCATAATCTTTGGAGTTTAAGAAGTATTTATACTCTTGCATTCTTTACAGAATGTACTGTTTTGGCAGATTGCTGTTATGTTTGCATTGTTTGCATATGTTTGCTTGTTTAATGATTCTATTTGAGGATAGGAGTATTAAGTATGCAGAGGCATTTAGTATGAAATGTTGAATAATAATTTTAGTGATTTGCTACAGTAGAGAATGATGAGGTTTTTGCATTGGTTTATACTAACTTATCTCACTAGTTCTTGTTGAGTTTTGTGTGGATGAAGCTTTTGAGACTTAGGAAAACCGTGATATGAGAAGAATTAAAGAGACACAAAAGCTCAAGCTTGGGGATACCCAAGGCATCCCAAGATAACATTTCAAGAAGTCTCAAGCATCTAAGCTTGGGGATTGCCCGGTAGGCATCCCACCTTTCTTCTTCAACAGTTATCAATTAGTATCGGTTGAGCCTAAGTTTTTGCTTCTTCACATGATGTGTGCTATTCTTGGAATGTCATTTTATTTTGTTTTTTCTTGCTGTTTTAATAAAATGCTTATATCTGAAAGTTTTTGAATAAGAGAGAGGCCTCAAATAGCTACCTATTTACTCAACCCCTTGCTTGATCTTCACTTGTATCTTTTTGAGCACGGTGTGCTTTTGTATTTTTGAAGGAATTATCTCTCGCTTCACTTAAATTAATTTGAGAGAAAGAAATATTATTCTCGTGATCTTCACTTATATTTTTTTGATCTTATCAAAAGCAACACATGAAAATTAGTTCCAAAGTGATACATATCCAAGAAGGATATAATAAAAAGTTTCATGAAGAGCATTGGACAAAATAAACTTGATTCCTTGTATTGGTTTTGAGATATGATGATTTAATATGCGTGTAATGTTGATGAGTAATTATGCTTTAGTAAGAATATTGGTGTTAAGGTTTGTGATTCCCTATGCAAGCACGAAAGTCAATAGTTATGCAATGAAATTACATCCTACTTGTGGTGCATTATTCGGAGTTAGTTATGCTCAATGCTTGCTTATTAGATTATTCGTTTCTTGGTTGGTTGCTTCTTAATCTTTTGCTAGCCTTCATTTTCTACTAAGTATGATCATTACTTGTGCATCCAAAATCCTTTAAACTAGTTTTGCCATATGAGTCCACTATGCCTACCTATATGCGGTATTCTTTTGCCTTTCTAAGAAAATTTGTATTTGCCACCTCTAATTTTCAAAATAAATTTCTCTTTTGTGTGCTCGTACCGCTCGCAAGGCGGTGAGGGGTGGCCAATATTTTCCATGCTAGATGTGTTATTCTCAGGATGAGTGTTTATTCACTTGTCATTGCACAAGAGTAAGGCAAAGGTATTAGGGATGCCCAGTCCCGAAATGAAAAATGAATTTACTTTATGTTGTCAATTAGTAAATTCCTTGGAAAGAGTTGATATGGAGGGCACTCATGGATACGGTTAGCCATGGAAAGTGAAAGTATGCTGAAAAAGGAAATAAACTTTATTTTCTGTTTGGGAACCGCCTTGATATATCTAGCATGGAAAGTGTTGGGAGCTCTAAGTCATTTTCGTTGGTGGGAAAAGTATGCCTGTAAAAATGTTTTTATCTCTCAATTTTCACTTTGAGCTCTGGCACCTCTACAAATGCCTACTTCCCTGCAAGAAGGGCCTTTCTTTACTTTATGGAATTTTTATTTTTAATTTGAGTCTCCATCTTCTCTTGTAAAGCACCAACTATGGGGCACTATGATCGTACTTGAGAATTGGGTGCAGCTAATATGTGAGTGTATTTCATGAATGGAATGATTGAGCATGATGGGCTAGGGATAACTTATTTTAGCATTGATATTTTGAAAGACATGGCTTCTTGTTGGTATGCTTGAGTATTTAAGTCCTCATGTCAAAACTAGACTATTGCTTTGAATCATATAAAATTCCAAATGTCCATGCTACAAAAGCAAAAGAATATGTGATGAATATGGTAGGTGGCTTTCCACAACAAATATTCCATTTTCAATTAGTACTTTACCATGATGAGTTTTATGAGAAAGAATTGTTGTTATGATGCTTGGAAAAGTGATTGAAATTATCATTGATCAAACTTATGCACTTTGCTAGCATTGACACTTCATAAATTATTTCTTTTATCATTTACCTACTCGAGGACGAGTAGGAATTAAGCTTGGGGATGCTGATACGTCTCCAACGTATCTATAATTTATCAATTATTCATGCCATTTTTACAACAATTTTATATGGTTTTGGTATGATTTGCATGGAACTAACCCGGACTGACGATGTTTTCAGCAGAACTACCGTGGGTACAGAAATGAAAGTTCTCCAAATGAGGTGAAAATTTTGGCATTTTTTTGGAACAAAAGAGACCCCCGAAGCTTTGTGGAAGGAACAGAAGGTGACAGAGTAGGGCACAAGACACCGGGGTGCGCCTGGCTTGCCCCGGTGGGTTGTGCTCACCTCGAGGCCCATCTTAGCGTGAAACCAACGCCAAAAAATCCTATAAATAGAGAGACTACCAGGGGTAAACCTAGATTAGAAATTCCGCTGCCACATGCCTCTGTAGCCACCGAAAACCAATCTATACCCCATTCCGGCACCCTGCCGGAGGGGGGATCATCTCCGGTGGCCATCTTCATCATCCCGGCGGCCACCACGATGAGGAGGTAGTAGTCCACCCTCGGGGCTGAGGGTTTGTACCAGTAACTATGTGTTTAATCTCTCTCCCTCTCTCGCGTTCTTGAGATGTCACGATCTTGATGTATCACGGGCTTTGTCAATATAGTCGGATCATATGGTGTTTTGCCCTCTCTATCTTGTTGTGGTCAATTGAGTATTACCTTTGAGATTTCGGTGTTATCATATTGAATACTTTTATGGATTTGAGAACACATGATATATGCTTTTCATATGAATACTCGTGGTGACAATGGGGTATCATATTGGTTCACTTGATATATGTTTTGGCATTCAACTCGCGGATTCCCGAGGTGACAATGGGGCAATCTATGCATAGGGGTTGATGCACCATGATACGTCTCCAACGTATCCATAATTTTTGATTGCTCCATGCTATTATATTATCTATTTTGGATGTGAATGGGCTTTATTTTACACTTTTATATCATTTTTGGGACTAACCTACTAACTGGAGGCCCAGCCCAAATTGTTTTTTTTTACCAATTTTAGGGTTTCGAAGAAAAGGAATATCAAACGGAGTCCAAATGGAACGAAACCTTCGGGAACATGATTTTCTCAACAAACGTGATCCAGGTGACTTGGAGTGGGCGTCAAGAAACAAGGGAGGAAGGCACGAAGCAGGGGGGCGCGCCCTCCACGCTCATGGGCCCTCCGTTGCTCCACCGACATACTTCTTCCTCCTATATATATATATATCCATGTACCCCCCAAACATCCAGGAACACCACGAAAACCTAATTCCACCACCGCAACCTTTTGTACCCGAGAGATCCCATCTTGGGGCCTTTTCCGGAGCTCCGCCGGAGGGGGCATTGATCACGGAGGGCCTCTACATCAACTCCATGGCCTCTCCGGTGATGTGTGAGTAGTTTACTTCAGACCTACGGGTCCATAGTTATTAGCTAGATGGCTTCTTCTCACTCTTTGGATCTCAATACAAAGTTCTCCTCAATTCTCTTGGAGATCTATTCGATGTAATCTTCTTTTACGGTGTGTTTGTCGAGATCCGATGAATTGTGGGTTTATGATCCATATTATCTATGAACAATATTTGATTCTCCTCTGAATTCTTTTATGTATGATTGGTTTATCTTTGCAAGTCTCTTCAAATTATCAGTTTGGTTTGGCCTACTAGATTGATCTTTCTTGCAATGGGAGAACTACTTAGCTTTGGGTTCAATCTTGCGGCGCTCGATCCCAGTGACAGAATGGGAACTGACACGTATTGTATTGTTGCCATCGAGGATAAAAAGATGGGGTTTATATCGTATTGCATGAGTTTATCCCTCTACATCATGTTATCTTCCTTAAAGCATTACTCTGTTCTTATGAACTTAATACTCTAGATGCATGCTGGATAGCGGTGGATGCGTGGAGTAATAGTAGTAGATGCAGAATCGTTTCGGTCTACTTGTTGCGGACGTGATGCCTATATACATTATCATACCTAGATATTATCATAACTATGCTCAATTCTATCAATTGCTCGACAGTAATTCATTTACCCACCGTAATACTTATGCTCTTGAGAGAAGCCACTAGTGAAACCTATGGCCCCCGGTTCTATCTTCCATCATATTAATCTTCCAATACTTAGTTATTTCCTTTGCCATTTATTTTACTTTGCATCTTTATTTCTCTTTATCATAAAAATACTAAAAATATTATCTTATCGTATCTATCAGATCTCACTCTCGTAAGTGACCGTGAAGGGCTTGACAACCCCTTTATCGTGTTGGTTGCGAGGTTCTTATTTGTTTGTGTAGGTGCGTGGGACTTGAGCGTGATCTCGTAGTGGATTGATACCTTGGTTCTCAAAAACTGAGGGAAATACTTACGCTACTTTGCTGCATCACCGTTTCCACTTCAAGGGAAAACCAACACAATGCTCAAGAGGTAGCAAGAAGGATTTCTGGCGCCGTTGCTGGGGACATTCGCGCCAATTCAAGTCAAGATTTGACTCCCAACAACGAGTCGTTTCTGGCGCCATTACCAAGTCAAAACATACCAAGTACCCATCACAAACTCTTATCCCTCGCATTACATTATTTGCCATTTGCCTCTCGTTTTCCTCTCCCCCACTTCACCCTTGCCGTTTTATTTTCCCTCTCTCTCTCCGTTCCCCTTCTCTTTCCCTATTTGCCTCTTTTTGCCCGTTTCTTGTTTGCTTGTGTGTTGGATTGCTTGCTTGTCATGATGGCTCAAGATAATACTAAATTGTGTGACTTTGCCAATACCAACAACAATGATTTTCTTAGCACTCCAATTGCTCCTCTTACCGATGTTGAATCTTGTGAAATTAATGCTGCTTTGTTGAATCTTGTCATGAAAGATCAATTTGTCGGCCTTCCTAGTGAAGATGCCGCTACCCATCTAAACAACTTTGTTGATTTGTGTGATATGCAAAATAAGAAAGATGTGGATAATGATATTGTTAAATTGAAACTATTTCCGTGTTCGCTTACAGATCGTGCTAAAGCTTGGTTTTCGTCTTTGCCTAAAAATAGTATTGATTCATGGAATAAGTGCAAAGATGCTTTTATCTCTAAGTATTTTCCTCCCACTAAGATCATCTCTCTTAGAAATGATATTATGAATTTTAAGCAACTTGATCATGAACATATTGCACAATCTTGGGAGAGGATGAAATTAATGATACGTAATTGCCCTACACATGGTTTGAATCTTTGGATGATTATACAAAACTTTCATGCCGGATTGAATTTTTCTTCTAGAAATCCTTTAGATTCGGCCACGGGAGGTACTTTTATGGAAATCACTTTAGGAGAAGCTACTAAACTCCTAGATAATATTATGGTTAATTATTCTCAATGGCACACCGAAAGATCTACTAATAAAAAAGTGCATGCAATTGAAGAGATTAATGTTTTGAGTGGAAATATGGATGAACTTATGAAATTGTTTGCTAATAATGAATCTATGGCTACTGCTCTAACTGAAGCGATCGATGGCTACTGCTGCTAACTGAAGCCGATCGATGCTACCTCTGGATGAATAGTGAGCTTTGATAGGGGGGGGTTTGGATGAACAGTTCCTGGTGGGGGTGGATGAACATGACCCTGTGGTGTTGCCTCTGGATGAACAGTGAGCGTTGCTGGGGGGGGGGGGGGGGGGGGGTTGGATGAAGAGTTCCCGGTGGGGGTGGATGAACAGGACCCCGTGGTGTTGCCTCTGGATGAGCAGGACCCCGATCGATCGAGCCGGTTGGGGCTGGATGAACATGACCCTATGGAGCGCTGGATGAACAGGACCACCCCGTTGAGGGCAGGATGAACAGTAGATGGTGGAGGGCTGGATGAACAGTAGCCCGTGGAGGGGTGGTTGAACAGGAGCCCGTGCAGAGGGTTGGTTGAACAGTAGCCAATGGAGTAGTGCGTGGTGGAGGCTGGATGAATAGGAGCCCGTGGATGAACAGTCGCAGGTGGAGGCTGGAGGAGGTCGACGGTGGATGAATAGTAGCCCATGGAGGCTGGAGGGTGTCGATGGTGGAGATGAACTGTATCTCGTGGAGTCCTGTTTTGCGCTATGCCACACCCCTCCCGATGAACAAGACCCCCGTTTCGACCGTAGCGCTCCAACCTAACTCCGTTTCCTTCGTTTTGCGGTATGCCACACCCCTCCTGATCAACAGGACCCCCGTTTCAACCGTAGGAGGTCCGTTTCCTTTGTTTTGCGGTACTCCAGACCCCTGCCGATGAACAGGATCCCGTTTCGAATGTGGCCGGTCGAACACAAGGTCGTTTCCTCCGTTCTGCGGTACGCCAGGCCTCGTTTCCATCGGCTATTCCATCCAAGCCGGTTGGCTCCCATGCGTTCCGTTGCCTCCCGATGAACACGACGCATTCTGTTGCCTGCCCATGAACATGACGATGACGTAGTTTCTCCGTTCTAACCCAGCCATGTACACGAGCCCTGGCCATACGTATGCGCGAGTAGACGTTCGATACCCCGCCTGTATGTACGTACGTGGCCGTATTTTCTGTCTTGCACACTGGCCGCTGTACGTACGTGTACATGCTATATGCGCACCTCAACTATGACATGTGCGTGCTCTACATCGACCATTATGTACGTACACGTTTGCGACCAGAATGACAACGCTACGTACACTTCGACCAGGTGGGTCCCGACTGTCAGGCACTTCCTTGCGTGCGAAGATATAGCTGGTTGGTCCCAGTAGTCAGGGGGCGAATCATTGTTTTTGCCCAGACGCACTTCCTTGCATGCGAAGATGTAGCTGGTGGGTCCCAGCAGTCAGGGGGAAACGTTTTTTCCACAAAATATGGTGGCCCGTCCGGTGGGTCCCCGCTGTCAGGTACAGGAATAATTATTTTGTGCGTAATAAGGAGGCACTTCCTTGCAGCTGCCGTGGACCCAGCTGTCAGCCTCTCCACGTACAGTACTCTTCCGTTGGAAGTCAGTCGTTGACCACATTGACCACGCCGCGCCGAGAGCACCAAGGCGGTGGACGACGGTGGGGCCTTGGAAGGGGATGACGCGGAGCCAGGGAAGACACGACAGTAGATGCCCACGCGTAGAGGAGTACGAGGGTTCACTGGTTCGCTGTAGTGTGAGGCTACCGTCGCCACAGAATAACAGGGGGTTTGGGTGAGTAGAGGGATGGCCTGGCTAGCGATGGGAGTAGTAGGGGGCAGTGAGGCCTCCGCCGCATCGCACCCGGCCACGGGAGGCAGGAGCACGAGGCACGACCGGCGCTGGTTTGGGCGGCTGGAGCAAGAAGATCAGAGGTTGAAGAAGCACTACGGCCGTTGGACGGACATCGTACGGTCACTGGAGCTAGAATCGTGCATATTGACTAAGTTGACAAAGCCCTCCGTCCCCGTCAACTTAGTAGGCCCACAAGTCAGCCTGCCACTATACTGGGACCCAGCTAGAAGGGGGAGTATTCATTTTTTTGTGCATAATAAAGAGACACTTCCTTGCGTGCGAAGATATAGCTGGTGGGTCCGAGCTGTCAACGGCGGTAATGTTTTTTTCACGAAATACAGAGGCCCTTCCAGTGGGTCCCAGATGTCAGGTGGATGAATCATTATTTTACCCATAATAAGGAGGCATTTCCTTGCGTGTGGCCATGGACCCAGCTGTCAGCCTCTCCACGTACAGTCCACTTCAGATGCATGTCGGTCGTTGACCACATTGACCAGGCCGCGCCAAGAGCACCAGGGCGGTGGACAACGGCGAGGCCTAGGAAGGGAACGACACAGAGGCAGGGAATAATCGACAGTTGTTTCCCACGCGGAGGGGAGTACGACTGTATGAGGGTTTACTGGTTCGTCTGCCGTTGCCGGAGAAGAAGAGCAGGTGTGGGTGGTAGAGGGATGGCTAGGCCAGCGATGGGAGTACGGTGGGGCGGTGAGGCCTGTGCGGCAGCACAGCCGGCCGCGGGGAGGAGGGAGCAGGCTGTCCCGCCGGCACTTGTTTGAGTGGCTGGAGCAGGAAGAGCAGTGATTGAAGAAGCACGACGGTCGTTGGATGGAAATCCAATAGTCACTGCTTGTGCGTCAACCTTTTTTTTAGGAAAGCCTCAAATCTGTGGAAAACAGCATACAGCCCATCTGCCATTATTTCTAATAATTTACAGCCCATTTGCTAATTCTTAATGTTTTTTTGGAGCCCATATTCTTTTTGTTAGCATTGCAGCCCATATTGTGGCCACGGTTAAAAAATTATACGAAATTTTGCATATTTCGGTGCGGTCCGAACTGTTTTTAATGCCGAAATTTCGAGTCACATTAAAACTGATTTTGAAAATAAATGTATATCAATATCAAATCCAACAAATTGTCCATGCATAAAAATCAATGCAATTTAAAATCTCAAAATGAAAAAAAGAAATTTGAAACTAATTGCCGGTTTGATGTGTTTTAAAAATGTACAACCCATTTCTCATTACTGATAGGCCATTTTCTTGGCCAGCCGAATGAAGCTCTCCTCGTCTTGAAAGATTTGCAGCCAAACATGCCTGACAAAGCGACTAACTTGGCAAATCACAAAAAAAACTGGGTTGTGGCCGTGGACCCAACTATCAGCCTCTCCACATACATTACTCTTTCGATGGAAGTCGGTCGTTGACCACATTGACAACGCCGCGCCGAGAGAACCAAGGCGGTGGACGACGCGGAGCCGGGGAAGACGCGGCAGTGGATGCCCACGCGGAGAGGAGTACGAGGGCTCACTGGTTCGGCTGCGGTGTGAGGCTGCCGTCGCGGCAGAATAACATGGGGTGTGGGTGAGTGGAGGGATGGCCTGGCCAGCGGTGGCAGTATTATGGGGGTGGTGAGGCCTCCGCGGCAGCACAGCCGGCCACGGGAGGCAGGAGCAGGTGGCACGACCGGCGCTATTTTGGGCGGCTGGAGCAAGAAGACCAGAGGTTGAAGAAGGACGAAGGCCGTTGGATGGACATCGTACGGTCACTGGAGCTAGAATCGTTCACATTGACAAAGTTGACAAAGCCCTCCGTGCCCGTCAACTTAGTAGGCCCACAAGTCAGCCTCCCACTGTGGTGGGTCCCAGCTGGCAGGGGGTATTCATTTTTTGTGCGCAATAAGGATGCACTTCCTTGCGTGTGAAGATATAGTTGGTGGGTCCGACCTGTCAACGGAGGGAACTTTTTTTCGTGAAATAAAGAACCCCTTCTGGCGGGTCCCAGATGTCAGGAGGAGGAATCAATATTTTGCGTGTAATAAGGAGGCATTTCCTTGTGTGCGGCCATGGACCCAGCTGTCAGCCTCTCCACATACAGTCCACTTCCGATGGATGTCGTTCGTTGACCATGTTGACCACACCGTGCCGAGAGCACCAGGGCGGTGGACGACGGCGAGGCCTACGAAGGGAATGAGATGGAGCCGAGGAAGACACGGCAGTGGCTGCCCACGCGGTGGAGAGTACGAGGGTTGACTGGCTCGGCTGCCGTCGCCGGAAAATAACAGGAGGTGTGGGTGAGTAGAGGGATAGACAGGCCAGAGATGCGAGTATATGATGGGGCCGTGAGGCCTCTGCGGTAGCACAGCCGGCCACGGGAGGCAGGAGCAGGCGGCACGACCGGCGCTGCTTTGGGCGGCTGGAGCAAGAAGACCAAAGTTTGAAGAAGCACTATGGCCGTTGGATGGACATCGGACGATCACTGGAGCTAGAATCGTTCATATCGACCAAGTTGACAAAGCCCTTTGTCCCCGTCAACTTAGTAGGCCCAAAAGTTAGCCACCCACTATGGTGGGTCCCAGCTAGCAGGGGGTATTCATTTTTTTTTGTGCGTCATAAGGACACACTTCCTTGCGTGTGAAGATATAGCTAGTGGGTCCGACTTGTCAGCGGGGGGAACATTTTTTCCGCGAAATACAGAAGCCCTTCCCGTGGGTCCTAGCTGTCAGGTGGAGGAATCATTATTTTGCACGTAATAAGGCGGCATTTCCTTGCTTGCGGCCATGGACCCTGCTATCAGCCTCTCCACGTACAGTCCACTTCCGATGGATGTCGTTCATTGACCACGTTGACCAGACCGCGCCGAGAGCAACAGGGCGGTGGACGACGGCGAGGCCTAGGAAGGGAACGACACGGAGCCAGGGAAGACTCGGCAGTTGTTTCCCACGCGGAGGAGTACGAGGGTTTAATGGTTTGTTTGCCGTCCCCGGAGAATTACATGAGGTGTGAGTGAGTAGAGGGATGGCTAGGCCAGTGATGGGAGTACTGTGGGGCAGTGAGACCTGCGCGGCAGCATAGCCGGCCGCGGGAGGAGGGAGCAGGCAGTCCCGCCGGCGCTTGTTTGAGCGCCTGGAGCCGGGAAAACAGGGATTGAAGAAGCACGACAGCCGTTGGATGGACATCCAACAGTCACTGCTCTCCTGTGCATTATATCTAATAATGTATAGCCCATTTGCTAATTCTTAAGAATTTTTTTGGAGCCCATCTTCTTTTTGTTAGCATTACACCCCATATTGTGGCCACGGTTAAAAAGTATACGATTTTTTGCATATTTCGGTGGAGTCAGCTGTTTTTAATCCCGAAATATCGATTCACATTCAAACTATTTTGAAAACTAATTTATATAAACATAAAATCCAAATAATTGTCCACGCATAAAAATCAATGGAATTTAAAATCTTGTAATGAAAAATAATTGAAACTAATTCCCGGTTTGATGTGTTCTAAAAATGTACATCCCATTTCTGGGCAAACCGAATGAAACTCTCCTCGTCTTGAAAGATTTGCATCAGAGCAGGGCTGATAAAGCAAGTAGGCCTCGTTAGGGTATTTCTTAAAAAAATAGAACTGGGCTAGCCATTTTTAGCAAGAACAAAAAACAACTGGGCTCATGATGTGGTAAACATAAATAAAACCCTGGCTAGATGGGCCACAGCCCCCGCACAGCCCTGTTGTTACCTTGATCCATCGCTAATACTATTAGAAATAACAACTGCTTGTTCCTAAAAATTGCACGACCTGCTGGGTCCCTGGTGTCAGCCGCTCGTAGTGTAACTCTCTCGTTTATTGAATACGTTGACAATGGCGTGAGTCCCAGATGTCCAACCATTAGGAGGAACCATATTTTTGGGCTTGTAATATAGAGGCACTTGCTTGCGTACTGCCATGACGCTACTGGGTCCCTACTGTCATCCTCTCCACGTACTGTGATCTCCTTGTTCCTCTCGGTTGTTGACAACGTTGACAACGCAAGAGGGCGGCGCACCGCGCACGGCGAGCGAACCAAGGCCGCAAGGCAGAGGATGATGGCGAGGCCTCGGACGGAATGAACAGGAGCCGTGGAAGATGCGTCGGTCCAGTCGCAGATTCGGGTGCGGGTGCGTGTTGGGGCTGACATCGCTGGAGAATAACAGGACGTGTGGGGGAATAGAGGGAGGGACTGGCCAATGTTGGAGGGTACATACGGTAGGGCGGCGGAGGTGCAGCCAGCCATGGGAGGTGGGAGCAGGCGGAGCCGACGGGGTGGTTTGGTTTGGGTGGCTGGAGGAAGAAGAAGACAAGAGATAGAAGATACATGACCAATGTTGGATGTCAATCCAACGGCTGGTAGGCAGAATCGTTTGTTGACTGGCTAGTAAGTTGACACCACCTTGGATAGGCTATTTCCTCGCGGGTCCCAAATGTCAGAATCCAAATCTGTCATGGTCATGCAGCCTTTCCTATGAAAATTTACAGCCCATTTGATGTGCTAGTTCAAAATAAATTTGTGGGTGATGGTGGGGGCTAATCACTTGGTTTCTGTAATGCACAGTGAGCTCAAGCAGCCGGCAAGAGTGATGTTATTTCCCTTCGTTGGGATTTTTTAGTTGTTACAATATTTCACTCTAAATTAAATGACTGGCAAGCCATTTGCCTTGCTTCAAAGAAAATATGACAGTCACAGCCGAGTTGGAAATGTCAAGAACATCTAACTCCAGCTTACAAACTGTACAAAAGCATGAGGGTTAATTGTTCATCAAGTTTACAAAAAAACCCAGGTTGAAAAGGGCAACAACATCTAACTCCAGCATTGTTTTCGGCAGTCACAGTCAAATGGATCGGTCAGGTCCATAGAATGAACACCTGGGTCGTAAAATTTACTGGATTATGACCACAATATGTTGTAAATAGAAGCCCAACACGTTCAGAAGCTCTTTTGCCAACCTGAAACTCCTTTTTTTGCTCTTCCACACACCCATCTATCAAATGCATGCTGCTGATAAACTTAAGCCTGATGGACAACAATAACCTCGCATTCAGCAGGAAGAATGTGACAAATCTAGTGTTTGCACGGTTGGCTACATATCGTTCTAGCGTTATTGTCTTCAATCGAATCTCATGAGAAGTGAGAAAATCTCGATGCTTATGAATCCACTGAATGGTTATAACTTTCTTACCTCATCCTGTTGCCTAAATAGACATGAAGATTGAAAACAGTTAAGGTCTAAAAAAAGAGTGTCGAAAGAGAAATAGCTGAACGGTTATTCTAGTACACTATATGCGGGCTTCCAATGTGCGTAAAATTATCACCTTTATATACAACTTCTCCAGACATGGAAAGCATTGCAGCAAGCCAATAATCTTGTTCAGATCAAAACTATTCATTTGGATATATAAGATCTTGACAGAATCCATCACCATTGATAGGCCATCCATGGAGAAACTCTTCATTGAGCATAGAACATAATATTAGTACAAAATGTGTACTCCAAGATGACATATAACTTATGTGCAGAAATTTAAAATGCACCTTATGGTTACAAGTGTAGATGATAATGTAAATTACCTGAATAACTGTGGAGCCAAACACCATATTGAAATGAGCACAGAGATCATGAATTACACCCAAGGTCTCCAGTTTAGGCGCAGAGAGGACGGTTATTTACAACGGTGAATAACTAGAATCAAGGATCAACCTTTGAAGTGAAGGGGCATCTTGGATGATGAGCTGCCTTCCGTCAAAACAAATTCCAATTCTTACAAGGTTAGGTGACTTTATTTGGAGACAACCGATTCTAACTGTGAAAACAAGCACCAAGCACTCCAAGGCAGGGCAAATGGAGTGGATGATGCTGTGCAATGAAACCTCCGATATACGAAGCTGCACAAGTGAAAGTTTCTTGAGAAATGAGAGTCGAAGGTTTAGTACCAGATTGTCTGGTAGGTCGCGCAGCGCAAAGGTCACGGTGTGGAGAGAGGAGGAAAAACGTGAGATGGCCATCGGTGCTGAGGGCACAGGTAGATGGCGTTCGGTATCTTATAGTTGATTTCCAGGGGAATAGTAGAACTCAAGTAGCTGTAGTTCTGTGAATTCAGGGGATTTCAGCCAGGCATCCACCGTGCAGGGCATGGTATGCTTGCTCAGGTAGCATGACGGGATGCAGAGGCTTTGAACGGAGCCCTTGTGGGAGGAGATGATGGCTCCGGGATTTCAAAATCATTGAAGAGAGATAGCTGACGACAGTCGATATTCAGGGGCACGGCGCGCCATAGAGGGCGCCGCCGAATTGACAGGACTTGGGTGCAGAAGCAATCCTTGGTGGGAGAAGCGAGATGATCTCCCCAAGGATGGCGTCCAGGAGATCGCTGATGTGGTCCACCCGAGATTCTACGGGTTCCTGGGATCCGGTGGGGGCGGGGTCGCCGAATCTCCCCGCGCTGCTGGATGCGGGATCTACAACAGGCGTCGCCGCTGGCGGGAGCCTCATCTTATTGGCGCTGGGGTCAGCCGACTCCATTTTCCTCGAGGGCGTCGCGTTGCGCTCATGGATTTGACCAGAGTAACGAATGACGAGCCTAGTTGTAGTGCGAGTGAAGAAGAAGGGGAGCTGGGTTTTTTCTATAGTAGCGATGAAGAAGGGGAGCTGGGGTTTTCGGTAGGAGTGAGGTCAGGAATTTCGGGGTACGAGTGGAGCGAGCTAACGTGAGGTGGGTGGGAGTTAGGAGGAAGAAGAACACCCAGGTTTTTTTGAGGGGCGGTGTGATGGGTGTGGGTAGCACCTCTCATTCAGTAAATATATGGACTTTTGAATTGATTTTACTATTTACTAGGGTGCATGGGCTGTTTTGTCTTAGGCTCAGAGAAACAATTACTACTAGTACAGTGGATACACTCTACAGCTACCCAGAAAAACAATTACTACTAGTACAGTAGATACAATACCGCTTCTGGCTCCTCCTAGGTCATCGAAACGTCTCCCTCTACTGAATGCAATTATACTTTTGTTCAACGACATGCGGGCCATGCAGCGTGCGGGCCCAAATGCCATCCACCAAATTAGAAGGCAGTATGCAGGTGGAGAGTCACCCTGGTCGTAGCACGGCAATAACGAACCGTCGTATCACAAAACCCCACCTCCCCGCAGTCTAAGTTTGACGGACGAAGCAACATCATTTCACTCTTCGTTGAATCTCCTTCTCCCTCACCGTCTTCAAGAAAGGCAACACTCGCATCTGCCACTGTTCTTCTCTCCCAACGAAGGGAACGTAAGCGGATCTATGATGTTGGTATATTTTCGTTCAGAGAAAAAAAAGAACTTTTTCAAAGCAGTAACCGATCCTCACTCTCTTTTTCGTTTCATTGTCATTGCGATTGTGTTTTCCTTTCAGTGGTCTCTTAGTATTCGTCAGTTTCCTGATGGACCAAGGAGAACCAGGCAAAGATCTGCCGATATTGGAGCAGACGCGGGAGGCTGATCCCCACGAGACAGAGATCTCCAAGAAGATGGAGGCAGCCACCGAGCCGACCCCAGATACAGTCACGACCACTACCGAGATGGTCAACGCCCCATTTGAGGTTACAGCCCCCGTGGCACTGCAGGAGCAGTTTTCCCCCTTCGAGAATGTGCCCCCCCCGCTGAGCCGCCCAAGGTGATTTTCTTCTTTGCCGATCTTGATTGTGGTTTTTCATCTAAGTATGTGGTGATGAATAATGCAAAATTTTATTAGCTTCGATGCCATGCTATACATAGTGGTTTAAATAACTTGTGTTTCTTATACTGGAAAGTAATTCAGAATTTGTTTCTGTTTCAATTAGAGCCCTGATGCAGACAAGGATTGTGTGGTTGTACATGTCACTCGCTATGAGGCAGATGACCTGAATATACGCACTGGGAAAACAGAGTTTTTAGGCTATTGGATCCTGGAAGCCATTTGCGCTTATACCAATGAAGAGTTGTATTCCAGCCTCACTGTTGTCAGGCGTGTTGTCCAGGGTGTACTGAAGCACAAGAAGTTCAAAGCAACTCCTTCGTTTGTGAGGCATACTATTCTTGTCAAGCTTACGCAGGAAGATGATGTGGCATGCCTCCACAAACAAGTTTATGAGTGGCAAGGCCACAAGGTTGTCTTCATGAAGGTTCACAGGATTGAGCTGCTGCCGGACGTCGATGTTCATGGCAAGGTCCATCTTGTGTCCAGCCCAAATTAGATCGAGGCATGAAATACTTGCCCCTGCTAGTGTTTAATAGTAGTTTGGATTCTGTCTAATTATCCGAACCTTGCCTGTTATCGAGCCCTTTGGGGCTAGTACTCTGTTTGAATCCGTCTATGGGAACTGCTGCTACTTTTGTGTGCCCGTGAATCATCATAATTTTTGCCAAAACAGATGCGTCCTCACTAGTTTTATCATACGAGCAGTGTGTGTTTTGATGAAATAGAGTACTCGTTTGAGAACTATGCGCCGACGTATACATAAGTACTTGTAAACACTGTTGGTGCTACCCCACTTGTAAGCAGTTGTGCAAAACACGACACATTGGCTCAACTCGCTTCAACACTAGGCTATCGACTATCTTACAATCAACAATCTGCTATCTGACATATACGCAACTATGTATCTTGTTACAGTGGTTGCTGCAGTTAACTGATGCCACAATGTAAATTCCAAACGTTCACATGCTAGTCCAGCGTTCATGTGGAACACT
Source organism: Triticum urartu (assembly GCF_003073215.2). Taxonomy (NCBI): domain Eukaryota; kingdom Viridiplantae; phylum Streptophyta; class Magnoliopsida; order Poales; family Poaceae; genus Triticum; species Triticum urartu. The sequence continues at coordinate 25,583,788 of NC_053023.1, forward strand.
CACATTAAACTCGGCTTCATAAAAAACTTGAAAAGCATAAGTTAAGCAATTTTATACGTCTCAATGATTCATAGAACATAACAAACATATACTAGTTCACAACAAAAGTCAAAGTTGTGAGAAGGTTTACAAATCAGGAAAAAACAAGCAAGGCTTCTCTCAGCAAAGGGCCCCCCGGCAGGCTTAAATTTCCTGGAGTTCACTCTGGTTTTTTCTTGTTGCCACCATCCAAGGTTAGGTTCTCTCATTCTAGAATAACCAATTATAATTGTGTTCTCAGCTGGGATGCTGAACTGAACCATGTAGTGTACTGACCAGCTGAAATTCTTGTGCATTCCACTAAATTTAAGCACTGCTATTTGTAGAAATAAGCAGACCACAATGCCTCTTGTCCGCGCACCTGTCCAAAAAACCGTCGTGCAGCCATGCCAGCTAGTCCTTAGTCGATGGATGAACTGGTAGAAAGTGCATTCCGGACTAGGATGCAGTTGTTTTCGCTCATCCATACACTGCAATCAGGAAGTAAAATGTACGAATCAACTTCTTTTATATTGCGTTGGTCATTCTACCTAGTAACTACCAATGTAGGAATACCTGAAAGACGGGTGGTTAGACGACGACAACGAGGTATAGCCATCTCATTTTGCTCAGTTCTACTAAAACTGAGGTGTGTGCTTTTGATTGTGCGGATAGAAATGATACAGAGACAGACATCCCGAAACGATATGGAGACAGACATCCCTGTTTACGCAAATACGAAATACGGTTATTTAAACAGTGACAGATATTTGCAGTGGCGTATGATTAACATATGCATCTATTGTGTTATAATTGGCACTAGATTGACAGTATGAAAGTGTCCTTAAGTAAGTAGCATGACATCACATCAACACTGCCACTAGATTAACATGCAGAACAATAGCATTAATATTACTGTCATGAGAGTAGCACATGGTCAGTAAATGTGCAATCAAATTTGTGCAGTTCCACTGGGATGAAACAATGTTAGCTTTGTGAGATTTAAGTGTAACTACAAAAACACAATTCATGGGAAATAAAGCAAGACAGAAGCAGTTCATAAAATGGTGGTGGCATTGCTTCAATTTATCGATGGCACTACACCATTACTTATTAGTGGCATTAGGTGGCATTGCTTAATGCTTCATGTGATTTTACATTAAAGGTAGAGATATGGGCGTAGGGACAACAGGTGCATAAAGTGATGAGGCAGATGTGATTGCCGGGAGCGGCAAACACTCGGGCAACATGTCTTCATTTGTCCCATTTTTTATCTCCTCGACGACATTTTCCTATGTGAGCACAGGAAATCTAGACTTTCCCATTCTCATTTGCGTTGCCCCCCAACTCCCGTCACTTTCTTTCCTTTTTCAACCAAGATATAGCTCCACTTCCCCCACCCTTCGCCATCCACCATGCTTTCTTTGTCTTTTCAACCAAGAGGCCGGTTGGGTAGCTAGTATCTATTACTTTCCCCCGTTTCCTCTTAGAACCAAGTCCTAGATTCATGCTACAGCTTTCCCACTTTCTTCCCTGTTTGAACCAACTCTTAGAGTCGACTGTATGAACTAGCTTTACCTCTAATAATAGTAAAAGTCAAGGTGGCTTTGGAACAACGGACGGAAGTAGAAAAAGATCCACATGAAGCCAAGTGGGGAGCTGGGGCAGTAGAGCAAGGCAGGTTTCGAAGGAATATATACCCAAGGGTCGTCAGCATGTGGCAAAGACGGCGTCGGGAGGCCGTATCTTGGCCACAATACCGCAGGGAGGAAGAAGGGGTCGGAGGCCCTCCAGAGCCGGTGCTCTCTCGGAGAGAACGGCACGGCCGCCGATCGGGATGCGCGGGCAGCCGTTGGTCTCCTCCCTCGCCGCCCACGACAGCGTGAACGATGCACCTACACCCCTGCCCCGGTCGAGGTTGTCCGGCCGGATTTGTGACCAGCCGTGAGCTGAGAGAGATTGTGGCCACCTATGTCTTGCTTAGATCTGGAGAGCATGAGAGAGTGAACGAGAGGAACCCTAGTAAAGCAAGCGCTAAGGCTCCTGCTTATATATATAGTGGAGTGACTTTGTTGTACCAGCTTAAAAAATGTGCTCCTACGTGTGCCCGCGAGTGGGTGTCAGAGAACTAGTGCGTGCGTGCACCGCTTCTCTTCATGAGAGTACAATATACTATGCCCAAAGAACGTTTGCCACAAGAGTAATAGTATAAGTGTGTGACGTGTGAGCTAAAATAAAATATGCGCGACGTCTTTTGTTTTCTAGAAGTTCTGAGGGTAGGGTGTGAAGAGCACATATGTGTGTGACGTCTACCTGCAGATAGACGGTGGGTGCGAGAGGAATCGGGAGGGTGCGTGTGCGTGAGAGAGAGGGGGCATGTATCAAAGCAATGCATGTGTCCGTAAATCATTATCCGACAAACGTTTGTGCCGGGGGACTAACCCACGAACACCTATGGGACCGGCGGACCGAGTCCCTTTCGGTTCGGCGGGGGAGAGGGTCGCACGAACAGCGGATCGAGGCGAAGCACACGAGCAGTTTACCCAGGTTCGGGCCGCACGGATGCGTAAAACCCTACTCCTGCTTTGTGGTTTGTATTGAGTTCTTGCTCGGGAGCGCGGAGTGCTACAGTACACCCCAGCAGCTAACGAGACCGAGCGTGAGTGTTCTCTTCCTCCCCCTCTATGTTGCGCATGGGCCTCCTTTTATATGCTCAAGGGGTCACCGACAGGTGGCAACGTAGACAAGGGTAAAAATGGAAAGGTGTTGCGGTTGGTGCAGCTACCTGCTACAGTGTATCATACCTAATCCTGACGGCAGGGGACAAAGGCATTAAATGCCCATCTGCGTCGCCTAAATGGTGCAAAAGGGACCGTCAGGGACGCCACCGCTCGCCACGATGGCAATCTTGTCAGCGCCGCTTGCCACCGCGCACCGCTGGTTGCACAGCCTCCCGCCACGTACGCCTGGAAGGGTCCCAGAGCGACTTTTTTGATGGATGTGCTGGAGCGCGGACACAGAGTGGTGGCTTGCCGCGGCAAGCGCCTTGCCGTGGTTGTTGTCTTGTCGTGTCCGGGAGCTTGTCGCTCACCGGTCCTTGCCGGGACGCGTGGCGCGTCGCGGCAAGTTCCTTGAGATGCCTTGGTTGTCCTTCCTGGCAAGCTCCTCTTGCCTGGGTCTTGTCTCCTTGGCTTGGATACTTTGTCCTTGAATGGCTCCAAAGGAACCACGGAGGACCTTGGCGATCACCCGACAAGCCTTGCCGCGGGATGCTGCGACTGCCCGTGCACAAGTTCGGGATACTAGGGTACCCCTACTCTAGTACACCGACAGGAGCCCCCGGGCCTGGGCCATACACGGTGCCGAGCGCTGTTGGGCCAGGCCCAAAACAGGGCACGGGCACGCGCGGCCTGGGTTACGCCGTATCTCTCCCCGTATCCACCGCGCCCTCCCCGAACGGCACGCGTTGAATGCGGCGTCGTGGGATGGATCGTGTGTGGTTTGTTTATTCGGAAAGGCGGAACGTCCGCCCCTTCCCTCTTTATAAGCATGGGAAACAGGGGTAGTTCGCCCATTCGCCGGTTGCTACTCCAATCTCGGAAACCTCCGCCGCTCCCTCGTCTTCCCAAAGCTGAAAGAGAGCAGCGCCCCGCCCCCCATCGCCATCAGCACCACCAACGCCGTCGACCTCCTCCACCACTTCCGCCATGGCTCCGAGAGCCGACAAAGGGAAGGTTGTGAAGTCGACCGAGGCACAGCGGCTTGCGGCGCTGCGAAAGGAGCGGGCAATCTTCCCCCCCAAGCTCGCCGCGAGGGAGCTGAGGGAGAATTACTACCTCTTCTGGTCGACGGAGACGCGAGCGCATCCGCGCACGAAGGTACTTCCAGCCACCGGTTGGAAAATGGCTCCAAACGGATATCCTTTCTTCGCCTTGTTCTTCTACTGCGGGCTCTGCCCGCCCTTCTCTGAGTTTTTCTGCGATATTATGAACACCTACGGGTTCCGCCTCCTTGACTTCACCCCCAATGCTGTTCTGACCATGGCAGTTTTCGCACATCTCGGCAAAAACTTTGTCGGAGTCTATCCCAATGTAGCCCTTTTTCGCCACTTCTTTATGCCCTGAGTAGAGAGAGGAGAGCCTTTATCCGGCGGAATCGCCTGGATCTCGAGGGCCGGCAAGAAGGACACTTATCTGGAGGGAGAGTTCCGCGGCAAGTGGGAGGAATGTAGAGCAGACTGGTGCTGGATTGTCGAGGAGAACCCGCAGCCGTTTACCGCCCGGCGCCAAGCCCCAGTAGCACGCGGCAGCGATTGGAGTGACGTGGCCCCGGAAGACGATAGGCTTAAGATTGCCATCACCCGGATCCAACGCCTCAGGCTTGCCGGGCTCACTGTAGGCGCTGTTGGCGCAGATTTTCTTCGCCGCCGCATCGCCCCCCTGCAGGAACGGGGGAGACCCGCCTGGGAATTCAAGAATGCAGCGGATATCATGAGGCTGCGCCCGGGCCTCAACTTCAACTTCACTGTTCTGGAGCTTAACACGATGCTCCAGGAGCTGTTCAAGTATGACCCTCAACATCCGGAAGTGTTCAGGTTGCCGAAGGGTGTCGTTCCACTGTGCAACAACTCCGCGCTCGACCGCATCCGTGCAATGATGCCGCTATGCGATTCGCATGGAATTGTCCCAACCTGGCAAGAGCCTGCAGACGACGTCGTGCAGCAGTTCTTTGACGGCTTGGTAGAAGTGCCGGTCTGCTCCGACGAAAAGAATAGCCTCACCCGCGACACCACCGATGCGGAGATGACACGCATCGCCACTAGGCTGGAAGAGGCGGCGGCAGCTGCAGCCGTGGGCGAATTGGGATTCACCGTGGAGGAGGCAGAGGCAGCAGAGGCGGCAAGCCGTGCCGAGAGAGAGGAGCTCGTCGGCGAGAAAGAGCTTGCCGGGCATGACGTCGAGTCGAGCGAGCCCGCCGAGGATACGAGCGGCTCGCTGGAGATCAACTCCTCTTCCTCCTCATCTTCAGGCAGCTCGCCGCAAGCAGAGCCTCCATCCCCACCAAGAAGGCGTCTCCGCAAGGCCGGGGACGTAGCGGGGCGGCGGGCGAGTGAACAGTCGCCGCGCCGCGCGACACGCTCCACCGCAGCAAGCACTGTTGCGGCGGGAGCACCTCACGCTGCTGCGACAACTGGAGCAGGGTCCACCCGGACCACCGCTTCTGCTCTTGCCGCTTCTCACGCCGCGGCGGCAGCCGGAGCGGGGTCGTCTCAGACCACCGTCACTGTTCCTGCCAAGCGGCCCAGGGAAACTACTCCTCCGCCTCCTCGCGCCGGACGTGAGCCAGACTTCGACTTCTCTGCGTTCAGCTCCGATGAGGAAGAAGAAGAGTAAGATTCTCTTGTTGTACTTGTAGTTCTTCAATTCTTGCTGTTTTGTCTTGTATCTCATTTGCTTTGCTCTGAACTTATTCCTTTTTAGGACTCTGGCCCAGAGAGCAGCGAAGGGAGCCAAGGTCCCAGTGATTGTCATCGAGGACGAACCCACCGCGACAGCAGGGGGTGCGTCCGAGACAACCTTGCCGGACCCGGCAACTGATCTCCAGAGCAGCCCCCAGCGTAAGTATATGGTTCGCTTTCCACTGTTAGGCGCGCATGGATACTCTTTCTTTGCTGACATCTGACTGTTGGTTTGTGTAGGAGCAGAGCAGCCCCACCAGCAGCACCCGGAGGCCGCCCCCGAAATGCCAAGGGAGAGTCCTCCGGCAAGGGAGAGTTCTCCGGCAAGGGACAGCACCAGCGTCCCCCCGGCGGCGGAGACTACGACTGCCGAACCCAGTACATGTAATCTTCTCTTCAAAGCTTCCCTTGGGTTCTTCTTCTTTTTGGGTATTTGCTTGACTTTTCTCACTTTTCCGGCCATCAGACCCATCTGCTGCGGAGCCGATGGAGGCCGAGGTTGCTGCCGACGACGCCGCTGCCACTAAAGAAGCAGCCGGCGCTGATGATCCCGCCGGCGACGAGGCCGCCAAAGCTGCCACCGCAGCAGCTGGCGAGGGGTCTGGCGATCGCACTGACGGCCCTGAGGCCGCAGGAGCGCCAGGCGCTACGTCGACCGCCGACCCGTCCGCCGCTGCCACAGCGCCAGGCTCCGAAGCGCCCCAGCCAGGCGTCTACTTGAAGGCCGGCGATGGCGTCTTCATCAACCTCCCCTGGGCGTCAAGCTCCAGGGCACCGGTCGAGGGAGAGAGCTTTGATGGAGAGGTGCTCGCCTCCGTTGGGCTGACGCTAGTTGATGCGCCGAGCAGCAGCAGCGGCGAGCTTGAGGAGGAGCGGCTGCTGCGGAAGCTGTTGTCGCTCTACCGCGCGCGGCAAGCCAAGCTGGAATCCCGCGAGGCGCTTGTCGCGAAGGCGGGAGCGGACATCGAGAAGCGCGCGAAGGAGCTCCGGGGTCTCAACCAGGAAGCTCTCCGGTCCCTGGCAGAGGAGCGGGAGCAACTCGCCGAAGATCAGAAGGCCTTCTTCTTCGAGAACGCCGAAGTTGAAGAGCAACAACGGCTTGCCGCTGAGAAGCTGTCTGCGTAGGAGGGCGAGCTGGTGCAGCGGAAAGTTAACCTCGACAGCCACGAGGAGGAGCTTGCCGCGCGTGAGCAAAAATTCGGCGGAGCCCTTAAGCAAGCAGAGGATGCTGCTGTAGTGGCCGAGGCCGCCAAGAAGGAGCTGGAGACGAAGGTGGCGCAGCTGGAGGCCGATCTCAAGGCGAGTGGTGAAGAGCTTATCGCCGCCAAGGCCGATCTCAAGGCGAGTGGCGCAGCTGGAGGCAGATCTTGAGTTGAAGCTGAACACTTTGACCAAGACGCTGGACGGCACCAGGGAGCAGGAGGTGGCCTTGAAGGAGGAGATCAAGGGCGACAAGGCGCTGCTGGTGAGTGCTGCCGCCGCCCAGAATGCTTTTAGGGAGAATGTGGAGCACTAGAGGGAGGGTCTCGTGAATGTTGCCGCAGACATTGACAGGGAGCTGGCGCAGCTGGGGATGGAGGATCTCGGGTATCCCTCCGACAAGAACCTCCAACCCAGCGCCAAGCTCATCTTGTTCTTCAAAGGCGTGGCGACGGCCCTCCAGCGACTCCGGGAGAGGATCCCAAAGCAGCTGGCCGACGAGTCGCGCAAGATCTGCGCGGGAGCTCTTCAAAAGGTGTTGGTGAAGGTGGCCTTCCGCAACCCGGGCCTCAACCTCACCAACGTCCTCAAGACCCTGCCGCCGGATGCTGATCTGGAGGCGCTCAAGACCCTTGTCGCACCCATTGTGGATAAGGTGAGCGGGATCAAGAGGATCGAGGGCGATCGCGTAGACTAGGCCGCCCATTTTCTTCTTTTCTTGTCGCTGCTGGTCATGTTATGAGAACAATCTGTTAGAGCCGCGACAAGCTACCATGTAATATAACTCTATTCCGGGTAATGATTGCAATGTTATTCCCTTTACTTGATTCCTCCCTTTGTATGTCTTGCCCTACGCTTTTAGGGGACTTGCCGGTGCAGGCACCTTAGCCGCGAGCGCTGAGTGCGGGACGTCAGCAGCCTGCTGGCGGTGCCACTACCGACAAGAAACCTTGTCGCAACTAGTCGCAGCTCACTTAAGTTGTTGAGCGGACTCGAAACAAAGTAAGGGCGCAACTAGCTATGAGTTGGTTCCTCCGCACACAGGTTTTCCATACAAAGTGTGGTCGTTCAAGGGAGATAACTTAAATTTTTTAAAAATCTGATTGCTCAAACTTTGGCAACTTAGCTTTTCTGTTGTTTGCTTCTCGGTAAGGCGAAACTTTCTTGAACGACGCCTGGTCCATACCATTATCTTCTCCTTTCCCCCCGGCAACTTGTGGGCGAGGGAACCTTCCTTTCCTTGAGAAAAAAGAAAGAGGAGAAAATAAAGATATGGAGCCTTACGGCTCGTTATTGCTTACCGGGGAGTAGGTGCTGCACAAAATGTCAGATCACATATGCAAAAAATAGAAAGCATGAAATTGACAAGGTGTGCGGAGTACATGAGCTTTACTTATGCACGGGGTCTGCGCCCGGCTTTGTACAAAGGATTACATGCAACAGCGGCAAGACTTGTACAAAAGGTGGTTGCCGGAACAGGTTCCGGCAACCGCGCCTTACGGGTAAAACTTACGAAGATGCTCAATGTTCCAGGAATTGCTCACCGGAATGCTATCTTCGGTCTCAAGGCAGACAGCGCCAGGCCTAGGGACTCGTTTCACCCGGTAAGGGCCTTCCCACTTCGGCGTCAACTTGCTGGAATTCTTGGCGGACTGAACACGCCGAAGAACAAGGTCACCTTCCTCGAGACTTCTGGTGTTAACTTTGCGGCTATGGTAGCGGCGCAAAGCTTGCTGGTAGCGAGCAGCTCGTACAGCAGCCTGAAGACGGTCTTCCTCAAGGAGTAGCGCGTCATCTTGTCGCAGCTGCTCTTGCTCAAGCTCATCATAAGCGAGCACCCGAGGGGACCCGTATACGAGTTCCGTGGGGAGAACTGCCTCTGCTCCATAGACTAGAGCGAAAGGTGTCAGGCCAGTGGCTCGATTTGGCGTCGTCCTGATCGACCAAAGAGCCACCGACAGCTCCTCGATCCAGTTTCTTCCGCACTTGTGCAGCCTGTCGAAAGTCCTGGTCTTGAGCCCACGCAGCACTTCAGCATTTGCCCTCTCCGCTTGACCGTTGCTTCTCGGGTGAGCAACAGAAGCGAAGCAGACCTTGGTGCCAAGATCTTGGACGTACTGCATGAAGGTGTGGCTCGTGAATTGCGTACCGTTGTCGGTGATTATCCTGTTAGGGATCCCAAAGCGTCAAACAATCGACCTGAAGAACTTGACTGCTGACTGTGCTGTCACCTTCCTCACTGCTTCCACTTCTGGCCACTTTGTGAACTTGTCGATTGCAACATACAAGTACTCAAAGCCCCCGACTACTCGGGGAAAGGGGCCGAGGATGTCGAGCCCCAAGACCGAAAATGGCCAGGATAAAGGGATCGTCTGGAGAGCTTGAGCTGGTTGGTGTATTTGCTTGGAATGGAACTGGCACGCTTCACACTTGGTTACTTGTGCAGTTGCATCCTGGAGGGCTGTCGTCCAAAAGAAACCTTGTTGGAATGCTTTGCCGGCAAGTGCTCTTGCGCCAATGTGGTGACCACATATGCCTCCATGTATCTCTGCCACCAACTTTTGTCCGTCTTCCCGGTGAATACACTTCAATTTCACCCCGTTGAGTCTTCTTCTGTACAGCGTGTTGTCGACAAACTGGTACATACTTGACTGCCGGGCTACTCTTTCTGCTTCTTCTTTCTCTTCGGGAAGTTCTCCTGTCTGAAGGAAACGGACAATCTGCTGTGTCCATGCTGTTGCTTGTGGCTCGACAACAAGGACTAAAGGCAAATCTGCTGCTGCGGGAACATCCGCTTCTACGGCGAGAACCTGCGGCTCTGCCGGAGCTTGACGTTCCCCGGCAAGCTTGCCGGAGCAAAAGTTGTCGGGAGTTTGTGCTTCAACCGAACAAACCCTAGGGCTTGCCGGAGCAGACTGCTCCTCAGCGCTCTTGGCGTTGATCTTGGGGACCTTCTTGGCGGCGGCTTCGGGAAGCTCTGCCGGAAAATAGTCCCCAGAAATCAACTTCCTCTTCTTGCTCTGTCCAGTTGATGGCGTTACAGATGGTTGAGTCAGCTTGAGCACAAAGATCCCTGGTTCCACAGGTAACTTAAGTGCGGCGCAGTTTGATAGGCCATCGGCAACGGCGTTCTGAGCTCTTGGAACATGCTCCATATATAGGCCGTCAAAGTGCTCTTCTAGCTTTCTCACTTCGTCGACGTAGGCTTCCATCAACAGACTCTGATAGCTCTTGTTCACTTGGCGGACGACAAGCTGCGAGTCACCCCTGACAATGAGCTTCTTAATCCCAAGGTCTGCCGCGATCCTGAGACCGGCAAGCAAGCCTTCATACTCTGCAATATTGTTTGTTGCTTGCTCCTTGGGAAAGTGCATCTGGACTACGTACTTGAGGTGCTCTCCGGTGGGTGCGACAAGCAGCACGCCAGCGCCGGCGCCTTGCAGCGAAAAGGCACCGTCAAAGTACATCAGCCACTCTTTGCTTGCTTCCTCGACGGGGATGCTCGTGTCTGGAATTTCTTCATCTGGTGTTGGCATCCATTCTGCTATGAATTCTGCCAATGCTCTGCTTTGGATAGTTGAAGTACTCTCAAACTTGAGGCCAAAGCTTGACAGTTCTAGTGCCCACTCAACAATCCTGCCTGTCGCTTCTGGATTCTGTAGTATCCTCTTCAGTGGAAAACGAGTGACAACTATGATCTCATGTGCTTGGAAGTAATGGCGCAGCTTTCTCGAGGCCATGATAAGGCCGAAAAGCAATTTCTGCACGCCAGAGTACCTTGACCTACCCCCTGCAGAAGGGAACTGACAAAGTGAACTGGGCGCTGTACCATTCTCTTCTATATCTCCTCGCGTGTCTGCGCAGATCCATCCTTGTCGGGACCAGAGCTTGTCGGGGAAGCCCCCTGCTTGTCGCTGGATGCGCCTGCCATGGTTGCTGGCTCGTCATCTGTCTCCCTCTCTGCTACTAACGCAGCACTAACCACTTGATTGGTTGCCGCTATATACAGCAGCAACTTCTCTTGTGGCTTAGGTGCGACAAGTGTTGGAGTGGAGGACAGGTATCTCTTCAAGTCTTGCAGCGCAGCCTCCGCTTCCGGAGTCCATTTCATTGGACCTGCCTTTTTCAATATTTTGAAAAACGGCAGGGCACGCTCAGCAGACCTAGAGATAAACCTGCTGAGAGCAGCCACGCAACCAGCAAGTCTTCGTACATCCTTGACGCGCTTTGGTGCTTCAATCCGCTCAATGGCCTTGATCTTGTCGGGATTGGTTTAGATTCCCCGCTGAGACACGAAGAACCCGAGAAGCTTGCCGGAGGAGACTCCAAACACACACTTCTCGGGGTTGAGCTTGAGGCTGATCTTGCGCAGATTTGCAAAGGTCTCGTCTAAATCTTGAATCAGAGTTGCCTTGTCCTTGCTCTTGACCACTATGTCATCCATGTAGGCTTCCGTATTTGTGGACTACCCTTGCAAATGTTGAACCAGCATTTTTTAAACCGAAAGGCATCCGTATGAAATAGTACGTGCCACATGGAGTGATGAATGCGGTCTTCTCCTCACCCTCTTTTGCCATGAAGATCTGATGGTATCCTGAGTATGCGTCAAGAAATGAAAGCAAGTCACATCCGACCGTGGAGTCAACAATCTGGTCAATGCGTGGCAAAGGAAATGGGTCTTTGGGACAAGCTTTATTAATATCGGTAAAGTCGATACAAAGTCTCCATTTCCCGTTCGCCTTGCGCACGACTACAGGATTGGCCAACCACGTAGGATGGAGCACTCCTCTGACAAGGCCTGCTGCTTCCAACTTCTTGATCTCTTCTGCGATGAATTCTTGGCGCTCCACTGCTTGCTTCCTGATCTTCTGCTTGACGGGCCGCGCATGAGGATAAACGGCAAGATGGTGCTCAATTACTTTCCTGGGAACACCGGGGATGTCAGACGGTTCCCACGCAAACACGTCAACGTTCGCCCGCAGGAAAGTAATGAGCGCGCTTTCCTATTTAGGGTCGAGAGTGGCACTGATGGTGAAGGTACCACCAGTGTCGTCCTCCCTGGCGGACACCTTCTTGGTCTCTGGCGGAGCTGCCATTGTCTTCTTACACTTGCCGGTGGAGCTTGATGGTGCATCCTCGACGGCAGCGCAGCACTCCGAAGAGGTGTGCTTGCCGGAGTGGGCATCAGAACTCTTGCCGGACTTGGTCTTCTTCTTCCCCCTGGGAGCTTCAACGGCAGGTGACTTGCGATCTGTTGCGTCTGCCGCTTCCCGGTAGATCTTGTCGGCGCAGATAAGAGCATCCTTCTTGTCACCAGGGACAGAGATGACGCTTATCGGGCCTGGCATCTTCAGCATGTTGTATGCGTAGTGAGAGGCCGCCATGAATTTGGCGAGTGCTGGACGGCCGAGTATCCCATTGTCAGGCAATGGAAAATCGGCAACGTCAAAAGTGACCCTCTCAGTCCTGAAGTTCACCTCGTTGCCAAATGTTACTGGCAACGTGACCTTCCCCTTCGGCTTGCTCCTTCCCGGGTTGATTCCTTGGAATGTGCCGGTCTCTTCAAGCTCGCTGTCAGGGATCTGGAGTTTCTGGAGTACAGCGGAGGAGATCAGGTTCAAGCCGGCCCCGCCGTCAACTAGCATCTTAGTGACCTTGAGGTTGCGGATAGTTGGTGAAACCAACATCGGCAAGCACCCGACCGCAGTTATGCGATCAGGGTGGTCCTCAATATCAAAGATGATAGGCGTGCTGGACCATTTCAGAAGCTTGCGTGACGCGACAGGTGGTTCCGCCGCATTGACTTCCCGCACCCACTGCTTGAGTTGGCAGTGCGAAGTATGCAGAGAAGCACCGCCGTCAACGCACAAGACCTCTGTGGCTTTCTGGAACTCCTGCTCACTGGTCTCGACATCATCCATGTCTTCGTCGTCGTTGTCATCTTCATCCTTGTCGCGACCGCGGGGAGGTCTGTCTCCTTGCCGCTGCTTGGCCTTGCCGCGGCGTCCTCCCCGGCCGGCGCGCTTCTTGACGGATTCTCCAGTGCCTCCTTGGTCCCTCTCCTTGTTGCGTTGCTCGTATTCAGCCTTTTGCTGTTGGACAAGCTGCTCGATCTTCTTGCAGCTCTGGAGGTCATGGCCCTTGGTGCGGTGGATCTTGCAGTACTGCTTGTCGGTGCCGTCCTGCTTGTCGGCGACCGCCACAGTCTGGCAGTTGGTGCATGCAGCAATCTCCTTGCCGGAGCTACCAGCTTTGGCTTTCTTGGCTCCACCTTCGTTGCTGGACTGCTCAATGACTAGCACATCTTTGCCTTTCTTCTTCCCGTTGTTCCGCCGCCGGTTTTTCTTTGCTGGGGCAGCATCCTCGCTGTCAGATCCTCCTGCTCCTGTATTTTCTCCGGGGAGTTTCCTCCCTTCCTCAGCACGTGCACACTTGTCGGCCAGGGCATACAGCTCACTGACGTCTCTGATGTTGCACATCGCCATCTCCTCCCGCATCCTGCGGTTACGCGCGTTCTGATGGAACGCGCTGATGACCGCGGCAGGGTGGACATCTGGGATGTTGTGTTGTACACGGCTGAATCTCTGAATGTACTTGCGCAGGGGCTCTCCTTCCTTCTGGGCGAGCAGATGAAGGTCGCTCTCTTGGCCATGAGGTTTGTGGCTGCCTGTAAAGGCACCGACAAACTGATGGCATAGGTCTGCCCAGGAGGATATGGAGTTGTCCGGCAAGTGCATGAGCCAGGACCTGACGTTGGGCTTGAGCACCAGCGGGAAGTAGTTGGCAAGGATCTTGTCGTCCCGCCCCCCGGCAGCCTGCACCGCGATGGTGTAGATGCTGAGGAACTTCGACGGATGCACTTGCCGTCGTACTTCTCTCGTACGTCTGGCTTGAAATTCTTCGTGCTGGGCCACTGGACTTGCCGTAGCTCACGAGTAAATGCAGGGCAACCTCCCGCGTACGGCAAGTCGCCTGGTTCCCCTGGCGCATGCATGTCGACAGAGGGCCCAGCGCGCTGGTCCGATTGACGTCGCGCTTCTCTTCGGCGCTCGATGCGAGTACGAGCGTCTTCTTGCTGTCGTTCGTGAAGAACTTGGCGCTGATCGCGACGAGCTCGTGGATCTGATGACGCGGTGGAGTCGCTGTCGAGGTGGATCCGGCGAGTCGGCGATCTTGGCCTTCGGGGCGGAGAGCGCACAGTGGTTGCACCCCCACCGGTCTTGTCGCCATCGGCTTGTGCCTGGCTGACTTGCCGCGGCTGCGATGTGCTCGGCTGCCGTTGAGTGTCGCCGTTGGCGAAGCTGATGAGACTCTGAATGGTGGCCCTCCAGTCGTCGATCTTGTCTGCCGTTGGAGGGTAATCCAGGAGCAGTTGAGCTCGCGCCAAAGCTTCTGCTGTAGTGGCGGGTGGCGGTGGCGAACGGTGCGAGGAGCGGGATATGCTCGGACCTCTAACTATGTTAGAAGGAGCAGTATCCCGTCCAGGCGACCGTGCCTCGCTCGTGCCAGCATGTTGGCGTGCATGCTGGTCTTGAGCACTCCGAGATCCACCAGCTCGATCTTGGTCGAGCAAACGCATGGTACCGTGAGTACCATGACGCTGCCGGTCCCGCGCCTCCTGAGATGGGCGCGGTGCATGTACAGACGCCGAGGTCTTGGAGTGCGCCCGGTCGTTGTGGGAGCCGGCTACGCCGCCGATGGGCAGCGCAGCCTTGTCCTTGGACCTGGCAGCACCGTGAGCTCCCTCGTCGACGCCCGTTCTTCCGCCGGCGTCTGCCCCATCAGCCGTTTGCTCCAGCGGTGGTGGGTTCAGCGCGGACGGAGCAGCCGCCTCCGAAGCCTTCTTCTTCGGCGGCATGTCGATGAAGATGATGAAGATCTAGCTCGTGTGAACGCCGGATCTGGTTCACACAAGATCGACGCCCCTACCTGGCGCGCCAAAGATGCCGGGGGACTAACCCACGAACACCTATGGGACCGGCGGACCGAGTCCCTTTCGGTTCGGCGGGGGCGCGGGTCGCACGAAGAGCGGATCGAGGCGAAGCACACGAGCAGTTTACCCAGGTTCTGGCCGCACGGATGCGTAAAACCCTACTCCTGCTTTGTGGTTTGTATTGAGTTCTTGCTCGGGAGCGCGGAGTGCTACAGTACACCCCAGCAGCTAACGAGACCGAGCGTGAGTGTTCTCTTCCTCCCCCTCTACGTTGCGCATGGGCCTCCTTTTATATGCTCAAGGGGTCACCGACAGGTGGCAACGTAGGCAAGGGTAAAAATGGAAAGGTGTTGCGGTTGGTGCAGCTACCTGCTACAGTGTATCATACCTAACCCTGACGGCAGGGGACAAAGGCATTAAATGCCCGTCTGCATCGCCTAAATAGTGCAAGAGGGACCGTCAGGGACGCCACCGCTCGCCACGATGGCAATCTTGTCAGCGCCGCTTGCCACCGCGCACCGCTGGCTGCACAGCCTCCCGCCACGTACGCCTGGAAGGGTCCCAGAGCGACACGTTGGTGGATGTGCTGGAGCGCGCACACAGAGTGGTGGCTTGCCGCGGCAAGCGCCTTGCCGTGGTCGTTGTCTTGTCGTGTCCGGGAGCTTGTCGCTCACCGGGCCTTGCCGGGACGCGTGGCGCGTCGCGGCAAGTTCCTTGAGATGCCTTGGTTGGCCTTCCCGGCAAGCTCCTCTTGCCGGGGTCTTGTCTCCTTGGCTTGGATACTTTTTCCTTGAATGGCTCCAAAGGAACCACGGAGGACCATGGCGATCACCCGGCAAGCCTTGCCGTGGGATGCTGCGACTTCCCGTGCACAAGTTCGGGATACTAGGGTACCCCTACTCTAGTACACCGACAGTTTGCACAAGCCTTTACCTGACGAATGCCGTAAGAACCGTTAGATCGGCATCTGAAAGTGTCAGTTTTGCCATGTCATTTAACAGAACAACCACTCCTCCTACACACAAATCTTCCACGTGAGTGTTAGCAACTGCCGTATGCTCCCTCCATTCCAAAATGCAGTGCATATAGCTTTATTGAAAATTCGAACCTCGCAAACTTTTACCGAGTTTTCGTGTACCAAATTGCAGATGTAGAATACCCTATATATATCATTTCATTCATCTTCGTTAGGTAACTATAAAGATGGGGGAGGACTCTACAAATAAAGACCATCGTATCACCTGCAGCAATTTCAACAATCCTTTTGTGTGGAGGAATATCATAGCACTAGTAGAAAACAGGGCTTTGGTCCAGGCCGGGTCAGCCCATTAGTCCCGGTTCAGTCCAGAACCGGGACCAATGGGGGCATTGGACCCGGTTCGTGAGCCCAGGGGGCCGGCCGGGCCACGTGGGCCATTGGTCCCGGTTCATCTGGACCTTTTGGTCCCGGTTGGTGGGACGAACCGGGACCAATGGGCCTCGCTCCTGGCCCACCACCATTGGTCCCGGTTGGTGGCTTGAACCGGGACCAAAGGCTCCCCTTTAGTCCCGGTTCATGCCACCAACCGGGACCAATGAGGTGCCTATATATACCCCCTCGCGTAAGAGCAGAGCACACTGCTCTGTTTTTTTCTGGCCGAGGGGGAGAGGGATTGGTGGTGCTCTAGCTCACCTCCTATGCACATAAGGTGTTCGAAGGAATGCCCGAGCCACACTACTTCAGGTTTCTCCTCTCCAAGCTCGACCTCCAAGCTCCATTTTCCATAGTATTTGTCTAGGTTTAGCGGTCCGTCACGCCCCGTCCCCGTCTTCACCGCCGTCGATCACCCGCGCCGAGCTCATCGCCGGCACCACCGTGGTGAGCCTCTTGTTCTTATCTTCTTTCTGAAAGGAAAAATATTCTTACTTGTATGTTTACATAGATACTTTTATTATTTTCTTACTTTTATTATTGCATCTTATATAGTGCGATGGTTTTGGTATCCGCCCCCGTCGGCCCCTCGTCCTGTCTATGATTCGGATGTGGTATATATATTATCTTTATAACTATTGGTTCATTTATTGTTTATGAAAATTATGGCAACCAACGTGACATAGATTTTATTTATGTAGGATGTATGTGAATCGGAAATGCCAACCGACCCTATTGTCGAGAGGTTAAATTTAGTTGAAGAAGAAAACAATTTGTTGAAGGAAAAAATAAAAAAAATTGAGGAGGAGAAGATGATATTGGAGTTGCATGTTGCGGATGTCGTCGATGATCACAAGATCAAGATGGATGCAATGCGCTTGAAGATTAGAAAGATTAGAAAATATGCCATTCATACCGAGGCTTGGTATCATTATGCCGTTGGATCAATTGTTACCTTGATTGTGATTATGATCGCATTTGTTTTCGCATTGAAATGTTTTACATAGTTTCAATGTATGGTTTAATTAATTAGATGCTCTGGAGAGCTATATGTTGTTAGATGAGAACTATGTATGCACTTTGGTTTTAATGTGATGATGAACTTCTATTAATTTGGACACTTAATTATATATAATGCACGCAGATGAACCGGCAATGGATGTACGATGACAGACACACCTGCGAGTACATTAAGGGCATGCATGAGTTTCTCGATGCGGCTGAGGCAAACAAGCAGAATGGTTTTATGTGTTGTCCATGCATTGAATGAGGGAATATGAGGTCTTACTCTAACCGGAAAATCCTTCACTCCCACCTGCTTTACAAGGGTTTCATGCCACACTATAATGTTTGGACGAGGCACAGAGAAATAGGGGTTATGATGGAAGACGGCGAAGAAGAAGAGTACAATGACAACTATGTGCCCCCTGAATACGGTGATGCTGCAACAGGGGGAGCTGGTGAAGATCAAGAGGAACCAGACGATGTGCCCAATGATGCTGCATCGGGTGAAGCTGCTGAAGATCAAGAGGAACCAGACGATGTGCCCGATGATGATGATCGCTGCCGGGTCATTGTCGATGCAAGGACGCAATGCGAAAGTCAAAAGGAGAAGCTGGAGTTCGATCGCATGTTAGAGGATCACAAAAAGGGTTGTACCCCAATTGCGAAGATGGCAACACAAAGCTCGGTACCGTACTGGAATTGCTGCAGTGGAAGGCAGAGAATGCTGTGGCTGACAAAGGATTTGAGAAGCTATTGAAAATATTGAAGAAGAAGCTTCCAAAGGATAATGAATTGCCCGACAGTACATACGCAGCAAAGAAGGTCGTATGCCCTCTAGGATTGGAGGTGGAGAAGATACATGCATGCCCTAATGACTGCATCCTCTACCGCGGTGCATACAAGGATCTGAACGCATGCCCGGTATGCGGTGCATTGCGGTATAAGATCAGACGAGATGACCCTGGTGATGTTGACGGCGAGCCCCCAGGAAGAGGGTTCCTGCGAAGGTGATGTGGTATGCTCCTATAATACCATGGTTGAAACGTCTGTTCAAAAACGAAGAGCATGCCAAGTTGATGCGATGGCACAGTGAGAACCGAAAGAAAGATGGGAAGTTGAGAGCACCCGCTGACGGGTCGCAGTGGAGAAAAATCGAGAGAAAGTACTGGGATGAGTTTGCAAAGGACCCAAGGAATGTATGGTTTGCTTTAAGCGCGGATGGCATTAATCCTTTCGGGGAGCAGAGGAGCAATCACAGCACCTGGCCCGTGACTCTATGTATGTATAACCTTCCTCCTTGGATGTGCATGAAGCGGAAGTTCATTATGATGCCAGTTCTCATCCAAGGCCCTAAGCAACCCGCCAACGACATTGATGTGTACCTAAGGCTATTAGTTGAAGAACTTTTACAGCTATGGAATGGAAACGGTGTACGTACGTGGGATGAGCACAGACAAGAGGAATTTAACCTAAAGGCGTTGCTGTTCATGACCATCAATGATTGGCCCGCTCTCAGTAACCTTTCAGGACAGACAAACAAAGGATACCACGCATGCACGCACTGTTTAGATGACACTGAAAGTATATACCTAGACAAATGCAGGAAGAATGTGTACCTGGGCCATCGTCGATTTCTTCCGACCAACCATCAATGTCGAAAGAAAGGCAACCATTTCAAAGGCGAGGCAGATCACCGGAAGAAGCCCGCCATGCGTACCGGTGATCACGTACTTTCTATGGTCAATTATTTACACGTAATCTTTGCAAAGGGTCCCGGTGGACTAGCTGTTCAGAATGACGCTGAGGGACACGCACCCATGTGGAAGAAGAAATCTATATTTTGGGACCTACCCTACTGGAAAGACCTAGAGGTCCACTCTTCAATCGACATGATGCTAGGCTTCTTGGGCGTGTATGGGAAGACAAAAGATACACCAGAGGCACGGGAGGACCTGCAACGTTTGCACGAAAAAGACGGCATGCCTCCGAAGCAGTATAAAGGTCCTGCCAGCTACGCTCTTATGAAAGAAGAGAAAGAAATCTTCTTTGAATGACTGCTCAGTATGAAGGTCACGACTGGCTTCTCGTCGAATATAAAGGGAATAATAAATATGCCAGAGAAAAAGTTTCAGAACCTAAAGTCTCATGACTGCCACGTGATTATGACGCAACTGCTTCCGGTTGCATTGAGGGGGCTTCTACCGGAAAATGTCCGATTAGCCATTGTGAAGCTATGTGCATTCCTCAATGCAATCTCTCAGAAGGTGATCGATCCAGAAATCGTACCAAGGCTAAGGAGTGATGTGGCGCAATGTCTTGTCAGTTTCGAGCTAGTGTTCCCACCATCCTTCTTCAATATCATGACGCATGTCGTAGTTCATCTAGTCGACGAGATTGTCATCCTGGGGCCCGTATTTCTACACAATAAGTTCCCCTTTGAGAGGTTCATGGGAGTCCTAAAGAAATATGTTCGTAACCGCGCTAGGCCAGAAGGAAGCATCTCCATGGGCCATCAAACAGAGGATGTTATCAAGTTTTGTGTTGACTTCATTCCTGGCCTTAAGAAGATAGGTCTCTCTAAATCGCGGTATGAGGGGAGACTGACTGGAAAAGGCACTCTTGGAAGTGACTCAATAATATGCAGGGACGGATATTCTTGGTCTCAAGCACACTACACAGTTCTACAGAACTCTACCTTGGTGACCCCGTATGTCGATGAACACAAGAACAGTCTGCGCTCCAAACACCCGGAGCAGTGCGACGACTGGATTACATGTGAACACATCAGGACTTTCAGCAGTTGGTTGGAAACACGTCTCAGAGGTGACAACACTGTTTGTGATGAGTTGTACTTGTTGTCCAGGGGACCATCTTTGACTGTATTGACTTACAAAGGATACGAGATAAATGGGAATACATTTTACACGATCGCCCAAGATCAAAAGAGCACCAACCATAACAGCGGTGTCCGCTTTGATGCAGCAACCCAGAGCGGAAAGGACACATAATATGGTTACATAGTGGACATATGGGAACTTGACTACGGACCTGATTTTAAGGTCCCTTTGTTTATGTGCAAATGGGTCAATCTATCAGGCGGCGGGGTACAGGTAGACCCACAGTACGGAATGACAACAGTGGATCTGAAAAATCTTGGGTACACTGACGAACCGTTCGTCCTAGCCAATGATGTGGCACAGGTTATCTATGTGAAGGACATGTCTACCAAACCGAGAAAAAGAAAAGATAAGGAAGCGAATACATCATACGATGAGCCAAAGCGCCACATAGTTCTATCAGGAAAAAGGGACATCCTGGGAGTGGACGGCAAGACAAACATGTCTGAAGATTATGAAAAGTGTCATGAAATTCGTCCCTTCAATGTCAAGGCTGACCCAAGCATCCTGATAAATGATGAAGATTATCCATGGTTACGGCGCAATAAGCAAATGGCACAAGCGAAGAAAAAGTGAAGACTTTCTCCCGCAACTATTATGATGATTCCATGCCAACTTTGTAACACACGAGTATGCTACCATTGTCCGTTTTGTACACGCACATGCTATGTGGGTGAAATTATGATACCATGCCAACTTTCAACTTTTTCAGAGTTCATTTGAAATGCTTTAATGTCTTATGGTTCGGCCCTCGTAATACCATTATTCAAATTTTAACTATTCAAATTTGAAAACTAATGGCACTAACAGAAAGTTTATAATTGTTTCTAAAACTAATGGCACTAACAGAAAGTTTATAATTTTTCTGACCTAAAAGCAAAAAGAATTAAAAATAAAGCAAAAAACAAAAGAAAATAAATAATGCAAAAAACAAAACAAAAAAACAGGAAAAAACTATTTTTATAGTAAAGTTAATCACAAACTTGTGATTCACACAAATTTCAAAGAATTCAAATTTTAACTATTCAAATTTGAAAACTAATGGCACTAACAGAAAGTTTATAATTTTTCTAAAACTAATGGCACTAACAGAAAGTTTATAATTTTGCTGACCTAAAAGGAAAAAAGAATTAAAAATGCAAAAAACAAAAGAAAATAAATAATGCAAAAAACAAAAAAAACTGGAAAAAGTAAAGTTAATTACAAACTTGTGATTCAAACAAATTTCAAAGAATTCAAATTTTAACTATTCAAATTTGAAAACTAATGGCACTAACTGAAAGTTTATAATTTTTCTAAAACTAATGGCACTAATAGAAAGTTTATAATTTTGCTCCTCGCCCCTGGCCCATGACCATTAGTCCCGGATTTTGCCACAAACCGGGACTAAAGGGTTGGTCCTCGTTGCGGGCAGAGTTTAGTCCCACCTCGCCAACCGAAGGGGGCTCACACCGGTTTATAAGCCCTTCCCTCTGTGCCTTGTTGAGCTCCTCTCAAAGTGAAAATAGATGCCCTAATAGAGAAAAGTTTAACCTAAATTCAGAGTGAATTTCTCTGAAATTCATAGAAATTTACTATGAATTTAGGTTGAATTTTCTTTATAAGCGCATCTATTCTCATTTTTTTAGCAAGTTAATCACAAACTTGTGATTCACACAAATTTCAAAGAATTCAAATTTTAACTATTCAAATTTGAAAACTAATGGCACTAACATAAAGTTTATAATTTTTCTAAAACTAATGGCACTAACAGAAAGTTTATAATTTTGCTAACCTAAAAGCAAACAGAATTGAAAATTAAAGCAAAAAACAAAAGAAAATAAATAATGCAAAAAACAAATCAAAAAACCAGGAAAAAAACCAGTAAAGTTAATCACAAAATAAAATAAATAAAGCAACAAAGAAAACAAAGAAACTAAAAAAGTGTTTTCAAATTTGAAAACTAATGGCACTAACAGAAAGTTTATAATTTTTCTAAAACTAAAAGCAAAAAGAATAAAAAAATAAAGCAAAAAACAAAAGAAAATAAATAATGCAGAAAACAAAACAAAAAAACTGGAAAAAATAACAACAATAAGTATTTTGTTGTAAGTAGAAACAAAATAAAATAAATAAAGCAACAAAGAAAACAAGAAAACAAAAAAAGTGTTTTCAAATTTGAAAACTAATGGCATTAACAAAAAGTTTATAATTTTTCTAATACTAAAACCATAAAGAATTAAAAAAATAAAGAAAAAAACAAAAGAAAATAAAATAAATAAAGCAACAAAAAAAGTGCCACCTACTGGGCCCCCACGGCCTGAATACGACTAGAAACCCATCCAAGGGCCAGGATTCAGGCCCGCAGGAGGCCCACTAGGCCCACAGGCATAACAGTGACAATTAGACCCGTAAGCCTGCAATGGAGAGAAGCTCGAGAGGGGTGCCGCAGTGCGGCTTATAAACCACTGCGCACCCCTCTCAACTAGCGAGGTGGGACTAAACTTCAGACGCCGCAGCAGCACAAGGACTTTGGTCCCGGTTGGTGGCACCAACCGGGACTAAAGGGGGCATTGGTCACGGTTGGTGCCCCCTTTAGTCCCGGTTGGTGCTACCAACCGGGACCAAAGGCCGCCGCTTCCCGCCCTTTGGGCTGCTGAAAAGAGGCCTTTGGTCCCGGTTAGTGGCACCAACCGGGACTAATGCCCGCCTTTAGTCCCGATTGCTGCCACGAACCGGGACTAAAGGCTCTGCTATATAAGTCCACACTTAGGAAATTTTCACTCTCATCTTGCAGTTGCCGCCCCTGACGACGCCGACGTCGCCTGCCCCGGCCCGCCTTTGTCACGGTCGCCCGCGTCCCTGCCCCGACGCGCGCCGCCCTGGCCCGCCCTCGCCGCCGCCCGCGCCGGCCCCTTCCCCGACACGCGCCGCCCCAGCCAGCCGTCGCCGTCGCCCGAGCCCCCTACCCCGAGCGCGCGCCCATTGCCCCGTCACCATCCTCGCCGCCGACCCCGCGGTCCTCCTGGTCTGGCTGGCGCCCTCCCTAGCAAGCATTTTTTTCATATATATATGCTTTTTTTCTTATATATGCTTGTTTTTTATATATATATATGTATATATGTTCTCTCTGTATATATATGCTCATGTATATATGCAAAAGATAGTGTTTTAGAAAAATTAGGATTTTTTTTGTTCATAGATTTTTTTGGTGATATTAATTATTGTAAATACGCAAATGTTTGTATATTCATATGAACAATGAATTAGGCAATACTACTTCATGTATTTTTAAGAAGGAAGAAGAAGAAAAAGAATGAGAGGAAAAAGGAAATAAGAAGAGGAAGAATGGAGAAGAAGAGGGGAGAGGAAGACGAGGAGAAATAAATAAGAAGAAGAAAAAAGAAGAGGAGAAGAAGAAAGGAATAGAGGGGGGGTCGATATACCCCCTCCCGATAACTTCAACGCGAGGGGGGGGTCGATATACCCCCTCCCCGATAATATTATTTTCCCATGTACGTATGTCGTGTCGATATAAACTCCCGATAACTTCATAGCATTTTTTGTTCATATTTTTTTCATAGCATTATTTCCATGTATATATGTATGTGGCTATGTATGTATAGATGGATAGCATTTTTTCCATGTATGTTTGTCATTGTCGATATACCCCCTCCCCGTTAACATCGACAGGAGGGGGGGTCGATATAACCCTCCCCGATAACTTCGACATGAGGGGGGGGGGTCGATATACCCCCTCCCTGATAACTTCGACGTGAGGGGGGGGGTCGAGAACTAGTTTAGGGGGTCGAGGGTTGAGAACTAGTTTAGGGGGTCAAGGGTTGAGAACGTCGGACATTTATGAGAGAGGCGAGGAAGAAGGGGAAGAAGAGGGAGAAGAAGAGGAGAGGAAGAAGAGGAAGTCTTCTCCTCTACTCTTTCTTCTCTTCTTTTTTCCTCTTCTTCCTATATGTATTAGTTTTTTTTATTTAGGTTGTTAATTAGTAGATATTAATTTTGTTCATATATGTATGGATGCATGTGATATGTATGTATATATGTATCGGGTATGTCGTTGTCGATGTACCCCCTACCCGATAACTTCGACATGAGGGGGTCGAGAGGGGGTCTAGGGTCGCCGAGGGGTCGAGGGTCGTCGAACATGAGAGGAAGAAGAGGATAAAAAAAGAAGAGGAAGAAGAAAAAAAAGAGGAGAAGAAAGAATAGAGGAGTTCTTCTCCTCTATTCTTTCTTCTCCTCTTTTTTTTCTTCTTCTTCCTCTTTCTTTATCGGGAACGAGGGTCGTCGAGGGCCGCCGAGCGGTAGAGGAAACCCTGAATAGCAAGTATCGTCGGTGTGAGATACATGTGGCCGTCGGTGTCGGACAGTACATCCACGTCCCACAAGTGACGCGGGCTTCGACGCCCACGTCACTTGTGGGACATGGATGTACTGTCCGACATCGACGGTCACATGTATCTCACACCCACGATACTTGCTATTTAGGGTTTCCTCTACCGCTCGGTGACCCTCGACGACCCTCGTTCCCGATAAAAAAGAAGAAAAAAAGAGGAGAAGAAAGATTTCCTCTTCTCTTTTTTTTCTTCTTCTTCTTCTTCCTATTTATTTTATCGGGAACGAGGGTCGTCGAGGGTCAGGGTCGCCGAGCGGTAGAGGAAACCCTAAATAGCAAGTATCGTCGATGTGAGATACATGTGGCCGTCGGTGTCGGACACTACATCCACGTTCCACAAGTGACGTGGGTGTCGAAGCCCGCGTCACTTGTGGGACGTGGATGTACTGTCCGACACCGACGGCCACATGTATCTCACACCCACGATGCTTGCTATTTAGGGTTTCCTCTACCGCTCGGTGACCCTCGACGACCCTCGTTCCCGATAAAAAAAAGAGGAAGAAGAAGAAAAAAAGAGGAGAAGAAAGAATAGTTACTCCTCTATTCTTTCTTCTCCTCTTTTTTCTCTTCTTCCTCTTCTTTTTTTATCCATGAAGCGTTGTCGAGGCCACCCCAAACCCTAGAGAAGCAGCATCGAGGCCACCCCAAACCCTAGAGAAGCAGCGTCGAGGCCACTAATTAATATTAGTTCTACGTTTGCCACTAATATATCCATATGTCATGTTTGAATGATAATTGCCATGTTGTCAATATTTGTAGAAACTATGGACACCGCCCGAGACGAAGTACAAGAAGAGTTGTTGGGGGACATAATCGCACAAGGAAGTGATGCCGTCTGCTCGTTGTTTCTCAACGACACCGATGGTCTGGAAGCAGCTGGCTATGATTATGATGGATCCGGTGACCTAATGCCGGTGCAAGAAGGAGACCGTGAGGATGGCTCCGGTGACCCAATGCCGCTGCAAGAAGGAGACCGTGATGACGTCTCCGGTGACTGAACCGAGTCCGGCCAGGTATATATATTAGTTAAGCTTCTGCTGACTAGCTAATTGATGCATTCATTGTTTTGGTATGTACACATATTAATTAAGTCTTTGTTCTTTTTGCTAGCCCTCCGGATCGAGCACAACTTCGGTAAAGAGACGAGGCCCGAAGAAAAAGTTGAGCTCGGATGAAAAGTTTGAGATCATAGCAATCGCGCCCGATGGCCAACCAATTGAACCCCTCCGGACAAAGAGCGCATTTTTTGCTCAGTGCGGGGTTTTGGTTAGGAACAAGATCCCGATCAGCATCCAGCAATGGTTAAAGCCGGCTACAGAAGACCCTGAGGTGTCTTATGTCAATTATATGCAGAAAAATGATCTTTGGACTGAGCTGAAGTCAAATTTCACCCTACCGCCAGAGGATGATCCGGAGAAGCCAGTTAAAGAGCAATTAATCAAGTCTTTTGCTCTTAAGAGGATGGCAGAACTATTTAGGGGGTGGAAGAAAGAGCTGAATAAGTTTGTCGAAAATAAAGAGACACCATAATTCAAGGGCAGATATGAGAAGATCAGAGATCACTGGCCCGCATTTGTGGCCCACAAGACATCGGAAAAGAGTAAGAAGGTGTCGGTGACAAACAAGCAAAATGTTGCGAAGAAGAAGCATCACCATCGCACGGGGTCAGGTGGCTACCTCGTAGCCCGGCCTAAGTGGGCCAAGACTGAGAATGATCTGGTTGATAAAGGGATCGAACCTGAGACAATTAACTGGCCAGACCGTTGCCGGACTTGGTTCTTCGGGGATGGCGGAACCTTGGACCCTATACCTGGGAATTGCATTTGGACGAACGATCAAATGGACATACCAGTCAAGAAGCTTCAGCTGTATATCGGAGCAGCACAGCAAGGGACGTTCTTTCCAGACAAAGAGAACGACGAGCTCACAATGGCCCTTGGGAATCCTGAGAACCCTGGACGGACACGAGGCATGCCAGGCTCCATTCCATGGAAGGTTGGGTTTCCGGACGCAGGCGGTTACAAATGCCAGGAGAGGAGGAAAAAAGTGTAGCAGACCCAAATGCAGGCGCTGCAAGCAAGGATACAAGCGATAGAGGAACAAGAAGCAAATCGCAGCAAATGAACTGCCGAAGCTTCCCCCGAAGCTACCCCGCCATCTCAGCGGAGAAGCAGCGTTGCTTCCACCGAGTTGCTTCAGCCGGAGCATGCCTTGACAGCTCCTGCCAGCTATCCCATGGATGCTATCACGGAGTCTCAAAATTGCCACCTTATGACGCAATGGATGAATTTGAAGGTCAAGGCGTCTATTGGCTCTGTTTATCCTACTGAACTCGGCGCAACTTTTCACTGCCGGCCGATTCCAGAAGGATATGCTAGGGTGATGGTGGATGAAATAATGGAGGGATTTGAGGACCTCCAGCTTGACCACCCTATCGGTGAAGGGGAGATTAGGCTGGGTTCTGCTCTGAAGACTCCATGCCTATGGCGGAAGGAGCTCATCAACCTTCCGAACTGGACGCCTCCGCCTCCTCCTCCTCCTCCGGCAAGTCAGGGCGCTCCGCCTCCTCCACCGCCTCCTCCTCCGGTGAGTCAGGGCACTCCGCCTCCTCCACCGCCTCCTCCTCCGGCGAGTGACGATCAGGGCACTTGGCCGGCTCCTTCTCCGGCGCGTGGTGGCACTCCGCCTCCTTCTCCGCCTGCGCCGGCGCGCCCGAGCAGCCAGCCTCCTCCTTCTCCGCCTCGTCAGCAAGGGCGGAAGAGACCTGCCGCTGCTCCGGCTGCTCCGGCCCGTCGCAGTCCTTCTCCTCCACCTCGTAAGCAAGTAAAGAAGACAACCGCTCCGTCTGCTCTACCGGCGTCTAGCAGTACAGCCAGAGGCGGGAGGACATACAGATTCGGTCCTTCTCTGAAGACTCCAGAGAAGTTACCATACGAGAGGACCCCAGAGGAGAACGCCGAGATCGCACGAGAAGAAGTGAGGAACTACTTTGAAGGGGTGAAAGCAAAGAAACATCCACCTCCGGAGGAGAAGGTATATCCCGTGAAAGCGAAGCGCACTCTGGCTGCCCTAACAAAACCACCCAAGTCTCTGCCGAAACGAAACTATGAGCGCATTATTGGAAAGGAATTTGCCGAAGCGGAGCGGTCGGGAAGTACTATCAGTGATCAAAGGCTGAAAGAACGATGAGCTGGGAAACAAATTGCCCAGCTCGACGAACAAGCGAAGCAATCGTGTCCCCCGCTCAAGGTGCCTAGCGACATCGTTGCTAATGATCCAAGGATGGTGCCCGGTTATAGCAATCTTGGCGATTACCTTCCCGACGATGTACATTATGATTTCATGGAGGTGCAGATACAAAGATACGAGTACGGGAAGCCTCTCGTCAAAGATGAAAGATCTCTATCAACGATGATGCGAAGATTGCATGATTGGTACTTGAAAATCTGTAGAGAGTCTGGGGGAGGAGTACTTTGTATGTGAGAGTTAAAAAGTTGCATGACCTCGTTGGAATTGAACTATTGCCTGTTCCATTAAAGCAGCGGTCACCTGCTATTGTCTGTAAGTAGTACTACTTCTGTCATTAAGTCTCTCTATATAGCTCAGCTTTTTCATTGCATGTATTTATAATCATCCTCACTATATTATGCAGATTGAAGATCGCCGAATTGAAGAAAAGACAAGTCGGTGATATTGGGTTCATTAACACATATCTCATAGATGCAACTGAGGTTAAACTTCAGGCTGCAGATACCGAGGCCAACTTGCTACGATCGTTGGTAATAAATGAAAACAAAGATATAATACACTTTCCTTACAACTTCAAGTGATTGTTACTATCTTGTGCGTATTCGGTTTCCCTTATATATTAGTCAAGGTTATAGTAATGTAATTGATGAGTTATGCATGCGTGTGCAGTTTCCACTATATTCTCCTAGAGATTAAGCTTGAGCAGGGACTAGTAGCCCTCTTAGACTCAAGACGAAAAGATCCCTAGGACTATGCAGACATGACTCAAATGCTCGAGAAGTAAGTTAAATCGATCATTATCCACCATATCAGCAACTTTGTTCATTTCCTGATATATCAAATAAATGTTTTCTTTGTCTGGCAGGGTTTGGAATAAAATTCACCAAAAAAGCTCCAGGACTCCCGAAGAAGCTGCAATTTAGACACCCGAAAGTAAGTACTATAGTAGCATGTTCCGCGCATCTTCTATTGAATCAAGCGCTAGTTTCATCAATACCATTTGGCATTATTGCTTATCAGTTTGATTGACCTCTATTTCTTGTAAAGTGGTTGTGGCAGGAACAAGGGAATGATTTCTGTGGATACTACGTTTGCGAGTCCATCCGCCACACGACCTGTGAGCGGGGCTACACTGACGAACAATATGAAGTACGTAAATAACAACATTCACAATTTTATTTTATTACCATCATTTGTGTTGAGTTTCATTCATTCATATATATATATATGTATGTATTGACCCCCTTCTTCAAATTAGATGTTTCGGAAGCGGGATGAACTCCTAGCACCAGCTCGCATGCGAGCAATTCAAGAGGAATTGGCGGCATTCTTTCTTAACCACGTGATCGCTAAAGACGGAGAATACTATGTGGACCATGAGTCCGTATGATTACATTTGTAAGAGATAATTATTGTATATATGTAGCCGGTAGTGTCGGATAGATATATGAGAACTTGTTTTTCAACAAATCTCTCGGAGAAGGAGAGGTGGTCGATATCACTTCTCTCTGTATGCATATATGTTCATGACGATCTTCTGTTTCCTTCGTTTGCTTACTAGCTAGCTAGCGTGTCTAGTCCTCTCTATACGTATGTATAGTACGTAGCATCGACCTAGCATAGACATAAGAGAGGACACTTCTCTCTATTAATTATAGCTAGCTAACACAATATATGAAACACCTAAATTAACCCCCAAAACCCCCACCCCACCCCTTTCAAAAAAAAGCCCAGCCACAGAAATGCTGACGTGTGGATGCCTATTGGTCCCGGTTGGTGCCACCAACCGGGACCAAAGGCCCTCCTGCCAGGGCTCCGCGTACAGGCCACATGGAGGCCCATCTGTCCCGGTTCTGGATTGAACTGGGACTAAAGGGACATGGCATTAGTAACGACCCTTTAGTCCCGGTTCAGGAACCTGGACAAAAGGTCCTTATGAACCGGGACAACAGGCCCTTTTTCTACCAGTGTAGGAATCTATATGATATGATTTTTATAGGATTTTTTCCTCTAGAGCCAATTGGTTCATAGGAATAGATTCATATACTCCACATTTCAAAGGAAATAAACATGATATCATTTCTATAGCTTTAGAGCCACTTGGTTCATATGAATGGATTCCTATACTCCCATAATTTCAAAGGAAAAGAAACATTAGCGTATATTCAATAGAAAAGTTCCTATGATATGAACCAAATTACATCTCTTTTCTAATCCATCCTCATAGGAATTGAGATACATGGCATCTCTAGATTCAATAGAAAAGTTCCTATGATGTCAACCAAATGACATCTCTTTTCCAATCCCTACTCATAGGTATTGAGATACTCCATGTCATCTCTTTCCCTACAAATTCCATGTATACATCTTCTATTCCTAAATAGCTAGTACAACCCACTAGTAGCTTTTTTCCAATACATGGAACTATGGCACAAGAACT
The DNA here is from genome assembly GCF_003073215.2 of Triticum urartu. Taxonomy (NCBI): domain Eukaryota; kingdom Viridiplantae; phylum Streptophyta; class Magnoliopsida; order Poales; family Poaceae; genus Triticum; species Triticum urartu. Next base: position 25,613,792 of record NC_053023.1, read on the forward strand.
AAATAGTGTGCGAATAACTTGAAAGATGGTCGCTAGATGAAGCTAATCAGACAGTGCAGAGATGGCAAATCCGAGGACTACTGGCCATTGGATATCATCAACATTCCACCAGATCAGCCACATGTACAATTTAGAAGACTCCATGGTTAAACTTAAGCATAATGCACAAACCTCAAAACACAAGGACTTCTCCTTTGTTCTAGAATCTTCCGTATCATAATTGATTTTTTTTCTAAATGAATTGCCATTATTTGTTTTTTTACTTTATGCTTTACAATGCACAACCCCGTGAATCTTAACATTTTTATAAAACTAATTGATTTTGAATGAGATGAACTATAAGAACTAAATGAACATCTACATCATGCATATATGACTCAAAGCTTTACATGCTATAGTGTGTATTTATTCATAATTTGGTTTCGAAATTTCATGCATTCAATGCATGTGTACCTTACTAGTTTTGAGTAGAGTAGAAGATTTCATCCGGCATCGGGTATATCAAAATGCAGGGCCCATGCATCATTGCCTTTCGGTCGAACCTCTACGTCCACAATTTTATGTACGTACAATATCTCCGCTGGTCCCCGAACCCAAAATGTTGCCTCGTTCCCCTAAACCAAGCGGCCCACACATATTACGGCATTGACTCGAACTCAATCCCTCTCCCATTTACTACGACATGGCCCCGCATGCCCTAGTAGTACTCCTACAAACACTACCACTGCACGCATCATCAGGTTTCTTCAAGAGGACGAGGGAGAAGCCAATTTGTAGTGGAGGCGCTTTTAAAAAAATATCTGTAGTGGAGACCCTTACCCTAGGGTGCCCTAGGTAGCTGCCGCACGCATCATTGGTTTTCTCTTTTCTTTATGCTCTTGCGCCCTAGAGTGAAATGATGGTTACTTCGTCTGTCCAGCTGAATGCGGGAAACGTGGGGCTTTGTGATTTGACCCCTCATCGCCCATTTTCTATTACTGCGGCGCTACGACCGGGGTGCCTCCAATTCCCACTGCTGCTCCAAATTGTAATTTGGTGCATCGCATGTGGAACAAGACGGTGGATTAGCCACATGTCGGCCAAAGGGGTCCTGTTAAGTGTGTCGCCATTTTGTGTGCGGACTGGCCCTGCTTGAGTCGCTACGCCAACACGACAGGTGCAACCTACCACTTGGTTTTGCTCCTTGGTGAATCCCGACTATATTGATCTAAAAAGATACGTACTGAACTACCCTCTCCGTCTCGTTTTTTCAGACGTCTCGGTTTATAGGGCGTGCACGTAGTTCTAGGTCATCCATTTGACTAACTAAATATGAGTTACTATGTCACAAAAAGTATATCATTGGATTATTGAGCGGATATAGTTTCTAAACATATACTATTCATCACATATATAGCCAGTTAAATTCTCAACCTAGAACGACATGCATGCCATATAGTAAACCGATATGGAGTTAGAATAGTAGTAAAAATGAGGTGATTTTACCGAGCAATCGGTGGGGGAGCATCGCCTATCATGCCGTCCCACGTGTCATGATGTACCAAGGCGATGCGCGTGTTCCTCTTGAGGCAGAAGCACTAGTATGTGGTTTGAGATGATGGCGAACCGAAGTGTGAAATAATGGTTGCTTCGTCCATCTGGGAAGGTGCGGAATTGTGATTTGACGTCTCATTGCTCATTACTACTACTACTGCTGTGGTATGACTGGGGTGCGTCCCCCTGCTGTTCTGCAATGTTATTTGGTGCTTGACACATCGACCCGGTTGCTATATGTCCCACATGTCGGTGATAGGAAGTACAAAATTCATGAAAGCGAGCGTCGACGGAGGAGTACAAGACACGGCTTGGGTTTTTTCTACTTTGTGCGATCCATCGATACAAACCCGGACTAAAAAAGGCGAGGGCGGGTCTTTTCCCGCGCGGCAGGCAGGGGAGTTTGGCATAGTCTGTTCGAGGCAAGGAGGCATGAAGGGAAACAAGAAAATAAAGGTTGAGCGACTTAGTTTTGGGAAAATCTGATTTTACGGAGTACGTACCCACTAGGGTTTATAGGGCTCATCTAAAAACATTCATTTTTCCGTTTTATAAGTCTCAATTCTACTACTAGTAGTAGTACCATCACATGTTGGATTTCGAGGTGCGTTAGATCACGTGATGCAAGCAGTGTCAAGAGAAAACTCACCAATGCATGTAGAAGTTCATGGAAATTTAGTGGTCATTCATGCATTCGTTCTAATTAATGCCTCGGTAAACATAACTTCTTGAGAAAAACGAGCGTACTAATTACTTGTGCAAACTAGGAGTACGAAATTAATTCGACCACTTACAGTCTAACTTGGTTGGAGAGATTTTGAAATTGAGCCGTAAACTGGAAAGGAGGGAGTAGTAACTTTTGTCTTGATTACTATTTGTGGTCTTGTATAGATGCAAAATGTATTTTTTTATAGTGGCCTTCTATAAGTAAATGGAGGGAGTACTAAAGAACATATATATTCCAAACAATATGATAATCTCTCTAACCAAGGTAGTAGGGATGAGGAGTAAACAGAGGGAGTAGTAAAATTTTCTCCTCGTCCTGTGAGCCACCGCGCGCGTGGGCAAGGGAGCTGGTGTAAGGCATACAATACTACTACTAGTAAGCAAGCTTCTCCTCATCCTGTGAGCCACCGCGCCCGTGGGCGGGGGAGACGACATACTAAGCAAGCTTCTCCTCATTCTATGAGTTGACGGGATACATCAAAAGTACTCTAGAGTATAGAGCCTTGCCTCTAAGGTAGGACCCACATGGGTTGCCTCTTTTTTAACATAACGTGTCAGGTCGCAATTTGTTTGTTAACCCGTGGTAGACGATCCTCCCTCCACCAAGTGGACAACCAATACACGTGTCAAATTACCACGTGGGCTGCCTTTTCATATAGAAATGAGCTCCACCGTGTACCCCCGCGGGTGTGGTTGGGAAAGAGACGGGAGTACGTGCGCCGTGCGTGCACCTCTTCTCTTCGTGCCCGTCCCCCACCTACATGCGTGTGTGTGAGAGATATAAACCTAGACAAATGGCTTGTGTGGAATAACTAATCTTCGTAAGCCATTGTAAGAGTGGACAAAATGGTGCAGGAGGAGATAGGGGAGCGGCGGAGGTGTGCGATTCTCGGCCGGCGTTTGGCCTCGTTTAAATAGGAGATTAAAAAGACGGCGGACGGGAGGAGCTCGGACGGTGTTGCGTTTAATGCCGGCCCGGTCATTAACGGATGTGTGTCCAGAGTGGGTTTCTCGGCTTCCACACGGGCGGGTTTCATGGAGGCATTTGAATGCGGCAAGGAGGCGTGTTCTGTCGGGCGTGTAGCGAGTGGCGCCCTCGACTCTGACGCAGGACACCGCGCCGTTCTTTCACTAACATGTGGGCTCTTTGGGTACATGGCCTACATGTCAGTGACCCAACACAGCCAGTGCACAACAGAGGAACCTTTGGTGGGACAGGGCGGTCAAGCGGGCATTTCATAAACTGATGATTGTTCATTGAGTGTGACGTCATCCTTTTCATGTAGATAAGCCTACTATGTTGATAGCCCATTCGATACGCTGTGATTCATAAAGACAACTGCAAACATCAATGTTCTGCTGATCATAGATAAGATTGATTAATACCCGTAACAATCCATGTCTTTAACAAAGGGTGCATGCACGTATAGCTTGAGCGTGAGTCTTGTGTCGTGTGCTGTGTGCATGCAGGCGTGTGAGTGTTGCGTGCATGCAAGGATACGTTTCAGAGTTGCATGCATGTGTCTGTACATGCGTGTGCTAGTAAGTGCATGTGTACGTGTCAGTGTTGCATGCCTCCATGTGTGCATGTGTTCGTTATGTGACGTGTCAGTATTGCACGCCTGGATGCGTGTGTCTCTTGCGTGCGTGCATGTGTACGTGCGGGGTGAGGCTACATGTCAGTCGACTGACTTTTTCATCTCGGGTCATTAAAATTTCCAGCCATTGGATATGAACTCAAGGGCCTATAGTTTATCATAAAACTCCACCCCCCTGAGTCGCCAACCACCACAGGTCGAATCGTCGGCACCCGCCGCGACGCGGCCCCGCCTGCCCCGAAACCACTCCCCGCCGCCCGTCCGCCGCCGCACCGGACATCCCTCTAGGACCCCCGCACCGAGCTTTTTCTCCGGCTATCCCCACCCCACCGCTCAATCAACGCGCCCCACCGCCGGCGACTGCCAAACAGAGGTCTCACCACTTCGAGTACCCACCGAGGACTAATTTATTACCATTTCTGTCCTTCATACACGCGATGACGGGTGGGCCCTATGGTAATGTGCGCTGTTGAATGTGGAACATTTGAATGGTCAATTGATTGTATCATCAATTAATTACGGAGTTGTGCGGATGAGCCAGTGACCGTATAATCATGACATGTATTTTTAACACGGTACAGACGCAACGCGCAAGCACTCACCGCTATAAGCGCACACACGCACACCCTACCCCCTATGAGCACCTTCGAGAGAGTGAGCCAGCATATGATCTTGAGATTTTACGAAGTCACCATACGTGCCTCGTAGTCACACTACAAAAAAAGACACATCCGTGACATTTTGGGCCGAACGAATTTTTTTTCTGTCATACATACGACACTTCTATGACGATAATTGTGACAAAACCCGGTATCATCACAGATGTGGTGGGCTCCTACTTCTATGACAAAAAATCATGACAGAAAATGGGCTTTTCGTCCTGGGCGGGCCGGAGACGCAGCTGCATGACATTCTTTGGGCCGTCCATGACGGAAAAAACGGTGGTATAAGCGAGGGGGAGGAAAATTTCAGGGAGTTCCCGGTTACAGTGGGAGGTCGGGGGCCTAGCGATGCGCGTTTGTCTCATACATGTACGCGCGTGTGTGCGAGGCATTGGCTCTAACTGAACCCGAGCGAGGCGTTGGGCTCTAACTGAACCCGAGCGATTGCACTGCAGGCTACGTGTTACTGAACCCGAGCGATCGATCGATGGCTGTTACCTGAGGCCGATCGAGCGATTCCTTCGCTACTGCTGCTAACTGAAGCCGATCGATTGGATGAACAGTGAGCGTTGCGGGAGGGGGGGGGGTTGGATGAAAAGTGAGCGGTGGCATTGCCTCTGGATGAACAGGACCCCCGTGGTGTGGTGAAGGACTGGATGAACAGTAGACGGTGGAGGGGTGCCCGTGGAGGGGTGGATGAACAGGACCCCATGGTGTGGAGGGCAAGATGAACAGTGGACGGTGGAGGGGTGCCCGTGGAGGGGTGGTTGAACATGACCCCGTGGTGTGGAGGGCTGGATGAACAGTAGATGGTGGAGGGGTGGTTGAACAGTAGCCGGTGGAGTAGCACATGGTGGAGGCTGGATGAACAGGAGCCCGTGGAGGCTGGAGGAGGTCGACGGTGGATGAACAGTAGCTCGTGCAGGCTGGAGGGGGTCGACGGTGGAGATGAACAGTATCCCGTGGAGTACCGTTTTGCGGTACGCCACACCCCTCCTGATGAACATGACCCTCGTTTCGACCATAGCGCTCCAACACAAGTCTGTTTCCTCCGTTTTGCAGTACGCCACACCCCTCCCGATAAACAGGACCCTCGTTTTGATCGTAGGAGGTCCGTTTCCTCAGTTTTGCGGTACACCACACCCCTCCCGATCAACAGGACCCCCGTTTCGACCGTAGGAGGTTTGTTTCCTCCGTTTTGCGGTATGCCACACCCCTCCCGATCAACAGGACCCCCATTTCGACCGTAGGAGGTCCGTTTCCTCCGTTGTGCGATATGCCAAGCCTCGTTTCCATCGCCTCTTCCGTCCAAGCCCTCCCGATGAACACGACCACGCATTCCGTTCCGACCCATGAACACGACGATGACGCTGTTTCTCCATTCCGACCCAGCCATGTACACGAGCCCTCACCGTACGTATGCGCGAGTAGGCGTTCGAGACCCCGCCCGTACGTACACATACGTGGATGTATTTTCTTTCTTGCACCTTGGCCGTTGTACGTACGTGTACATGCTACGTGCGCGCCTCTATTACGACACGTGCACGCCTCTACATCCACCAGTATATATGTACGTACAAGTTCGCGACCAGAATGACAACGCTACGTACACTTCGACCAGGTGGGTCCCGACTGTCAGGCACTTCCTTGCCTGCGAAGATGTAGCTGGTGGGTCCCAGAAGTCAGGGGGGCGAAATACGGTGGCCCACTGGTGGGTCCCCGCTGTCAGGTGGAGGAATAATTATTTTGCACGTAATAAGGAGGCACTTCCTTCCTGCGGCCGTGGACCTAGTTGTCAGCCTCTCCACGTACAGTCCACGTCCGATGGAAGTCGTTCCTTGACCACGTTGACCATGTCGCCCCGAGAGCACCAGGGCGGTGGACAACGCGGAGCCGGCGAAGACGCGGCAGTGGATGCCCACGCGTACAGGAGTACGAGGGTTCACTGGTTCGCTGCGGTGTGAGGCTGCCATCGCCGCAGAATAACAGGGGGTGTGGGTGAGTAGAGGGATGGCCTGGCCAGCGGTGGGAGTAGTAGGGGGTGGTGAGGCCTCCCCCGCATCGCAGCCGGCCACGGGAGGCAGGAGCACGAGGCACGACCGGCGCTGGTTTGGGTGGCTAGAGCAAGAAGACCAGAGGTTGAAGAAGCACTACGGCCGTTGGATGGACATCGTACGGTCAATGGAGCTAGAATCGTGCATATTGACTAAGTTGACAAAGCCCTCCATCCCCGTCTACTTAGTAGGCCCACAAGTCAGCCTCCTAGCAAGGTGCGTCCCAGCTAGCCGGGGGAGTATTCATTTTTTGTGTGTAAATAGAGGCACTTCCGGTGGGTCCGAGCTGACAGCGGGGGGAATGTTTTTTTCACGAAATACGGTGGCCCGTCCGGTGGGTCCCTGCTGTCAGGTGGAGGAATAATTATTTTCCGCGTAATAAGGAGGCACTTCCTTGCGGCTTCCGTGGACCCAGCTGTGAGCCTCTCCACGTACAGTATTCTTCCAATGGAATTTGGTCGTTGACCACATTGACCACGACGCGCCGACAGCACCACGGCGGTGGACGACAGCGAGGCCTAGGAAGGGGACGACGCAGAGCCGGGGACGACGTGGGAGTGGATGCCCGCGCAGAGAGGAGGACGAGGGTTTACTGGTTCGGCTGGGCTGCCGTCGCCGTAGAATAACAGGGGGTGTGGGTGAGTGGAGTGGAGGGAATGCCTGGCCAGTGGTGGGAGTAGTATGGGGGCGGTGAGGCCTCCGCAGCAGCACAGCTGGCCACGGGAGGCAGGAGCAGGTGGCACGATCGGCGCTGGTTTGGGCGGCTGGAGCAAGAAGACCATACGTTGAAGAAGCACTACGGCCGTTGGATGGACATCGTACGGTCAGTCGAGCTAGAATCGTGCATATTGACTAAGTTGACAAAGCCCTTCATCCCCGTCAACTTAGTAGGCCCACTATACTAGGTCCCAGCTAGCAGGGGGAGTATTCATTTTTTTGTGCGTAATAAGGAGACACTTCCTTACGTGCGAAGATATAGCTGGTGGGTCCGAGCTGTCAGCGGCGGTAACGTTTTTTTTCACGAAATACAGAGGCCGTTTCGGTGGGTCCCAGATGTCAGGTGGAGGAAATCATTATTTTGCGCATAATAAGGAGGCATTTCCTTGTGTGCAGCCGTGGACCCAGCTGTCAGCCTCTCCACGTACAGTCCACTTCAGACGCATGTCGGTCGTTGACCACGCTGACCACGCCACGCCGAGAGCACCAGGGCGGTGGACGACGGTGAGGCCTAGGAAGGGAACGACACGGAGGAAGGGAAGACTCGGCCGTTGTTTTTGTTTCCCACGCGGAGGGGAGTACGACTGTACGAGGGTTTACTGGTTCGTCTGCCGTCGCCGGAGAATAGCAGCAGGTGTGGATGAGTAGAGGGATGGCTAGGCCAGCGATGGGAGTACGGTGGGGCAGTGAGGCCTGCGCGGCAGCACAGCCGGCCGCGGGGAGGAGGGAGGAGGCAGTCCCGCCGGCGCTTGTTTGAGCGGTTGGAGCAGGAAGAGCAGAGATTGAAGAAGCACGACGGCCGTTGGATGGACATCCAACAGTATACAGGCCATCCGTGGAAAGCCTCAAATATGTCGAAAATAGCATACAACCCATCTGCCATTATTTCAAATAATTTACAGCCCATTTGCTAATTCTTACGCGTTTTTTTTGGAGCCCATATTCTTTATGTTAGCATTACAACCCATAGTGTGGCCACGGTTAAAAAATTATATGAAATTTTGCATATGTCGGTGCGGTCTGAACTGTTTTTAATCCTGAAATTTCGAGTCACATTCAGACTGATTTTAAAAATAAATATATATCAATATAAAATCAAATAAATTTTCCACGCATAAAAATCAATGCAATTTAAAATCTTGAAATGAAAAAAAGATATTTGAAAATAATTGCCGGTTTGATGTGTTTAAAAAATGTACAGCCCATTTCTCATTACTGATAGGCCATTTTCTCGGCCAGCCGAATGAAGCTCTCCTCGTGTTGAAAGATTTGCAGCCCAACAAGCGTGATAAAGTGACTTACTTGACAAATCACAAAAAAACCGGGCTAGCCATATTCAGAAAGAAAAAAAAACTACTGGGCTGGTCTGTGGTAAACATAAAAGAAAAGGCTGTCTAGACAGGCCAGAGTGTCCCACACAACCCAGTTGACAACCTGCTTTCGTCTCAAAAACAAATTAGATAAATGCCACTCCAATTATGGCGATCCATAAAAATGCCACTGCAATTTCCAAACTTTGGAAAATGCCACTGCAATTTTTGCAAACTTTGAAAAACACCACTGCAGTTTGCAAACTTTGAAAAACGCCACTCCAGACTTCGAAAAATGCCACTAGAAATGGCATGAAATGGCATTTTTCAAAGTTTGGAAATTGCAGTGGCATTTCTCGGATACACCAGATTTGGAGTGGCATTTATCAAATTAACCCAAAATAAAAATAACTGGGCGAGCTGCTGGGTCCCTGGTGTCAGCCGCTCATTGTGCAATTCTCTCGTTTATTGACTACGTTGATAATGGCATGGGACCCAGATGTCAGAAATCCACTAGGAGGAGCCATTTTTTCTATTGTCTTGAAATAAGGAGGCACTTGCTTGCGTATGAGCTTGTCAGTTTCTTCAGAGGTAGGCATTTTTATTCAAAAAACTGCTACTTTGCATCTTGCGTCGGAAATACAACTGCCAGGAGTGCATTTGTAGGCTAGCTAGTGATCGATCAGTAACTTGTAAACACTGAGCGAACAGAAATAAGTAACTGTTAATGCATCTTAATGATTCACAGATCATATACAAATATGTAGCTCCAAAAGCAAAGATCAGCCACTTTGGATCTTGCGTCGCAACTAAAACTAACTAGTACGATTCCCATACATAAGATCAACATGTTAATGCATCTCAATGACTCACAGATCATATACAAATATGTAGCTCCAAAAGCAAAGATCTAGAAAAAACATCTGTTCTTCCTACTAACATGGATGCTTCTATTGGCCAACATTCAGTACAGACTGAAAGACAAATTTGTTTGTGAAGTCTACAATTCCTCTTGCAACCATAAGTGGTTTCACCAACAGCTGGAGCCAGACATGATGGAGGAACATGCACTGCAATATGATTTGGTCTTCCCTCGATCACACTGCGAGACTATTTTCAGAATACAAACTTTAACTTAGGAAAAATGATGTCCATTGTATAATCAGACGAAAGCAATGAAGCACCTAGTGTTGGCTAATAAATAGTACAATACTACTTTTCTGCAGTCCATGAAGTGACTATCCAATCTTTATGTGTCTATTTTCAAATGGCACTGCATGCAGTGACTATACTATTTTCTTGTGCAGTTCAACCAAAATTGCGGGCACTTTGTTGGTTTGCCAAATAGCAACGGGCAGACATCTCTGTTTGCACAAATATCAAGTAGCTAGTAAACATATACCACACCTTGTATTTTCGGTTTAAACATGTCTCTTCCGCTTAGCATCTATCATGTTCTGGATTGGACAATCTAATACAGTTATGTTTCGCCCTGGACAATTTCATACTGAATTGATTTGCTGGTTTAGAGCAGAAATATAGCTCCTATTCTTCATCAGACCAAGGATATCCATGTTCGCAGTGATGGAAGAGGTGAAATCGATACAACCGAAATTGAGCATCCAATCATTAAATCCTGTCCTGCACCTCCAATGTAGGTCCACCCTGCCAATAAATTCACATGCAAACCACTAGTATTACTATCTAATGACAGTACAAAAAGAGTAGCAAGATAGTAGCAAACCATGTACCTTCGTAATGAACAGCTCATAGTGCCACCAATTGGATATAAAGGTTGGGAAAAAAACATGCTCCTAATTTTGAACCAGTTGGACTTATTGTGCAGTTCCACTAAAATCGAGCATCCCAGTTTTCATAGATATTGAAAGTGTGATTACTCTAAAAGTGGCACTAGTTGAAGCATAGACTCACAAATATAAGCATTCCAATTTCTTAATGGGAAAAGGTAGCAAGACTATTTATAACCACCTGTTTGAAGGAATAAATGAAGCAACAACGACTGATGTGAGGAAGGCATACATAATTTTTTCTGGAAAAGTGAGCCATTCCTGACCTTTCCTCTTCTTTTAAGCAAATTTTGTGCAGTTCTACTAAAATAAAATGCCATCACCGCCTTGACAATTCAGTGAAACTGTACAAAAGGAAATGACTTAACATTACATCATGATGTCAGGTATGTAGTCGACAGCCATTAGAGACAAACATACAAACCTCCTCAAGAGGACAGCCAGAGGAGGAGGTGCCCACTCTTGACCTTTCCCCTTGTCTTCATAATTGTCTGTGCACTTTAACCAAAATAAAATGACATCAGCGCCTTGGCATTTTGGTGACACTGTACAAAAAAATTAACTTATCTCATGAAAGTGAGGTATGTAATCTATAAGCATTAACAGTGCAAAAATCTCACGGGAGTAACAAGTTTCATCGTTGGTATACTGGCTGTGCAACAGCATTAGAATGCCTTATAGCTGAAAAATCTTTAATACATCCACAATCAACAGCTAACCCTGAAATAATCTAGTGACATTAAATGGCATTGCTTAAATTTATGGGTGGCATTAGACTGAGAGCGGCATTAGTTAAATGTTGCATCACTTTAGCAGTAGCATTGCTTGACTTGACTGTTGGCGTTATACTAACAGCAAAAAAGTGGCAATAAGAGCATGGGAGGCACCAGTATGATGTACCTCCACGGACGCAGAGCGGTGAGGGAGGTATGGTTGCCCAGAGCAACAAATATCCATGCAGCATATGTGGATTACGGTCCCATTTTTGTTCTCTTTAGCCACCTTTTTCCTATGCGAGGACAACAAACCGATCGACCTGGTCATTCTCTATTGCGTTGTCACGCCTTTCTACCCTTCTTCAACCAAGAGACACGAGACTCGTTCCTTAGCTACTGATTTTCCCCTTTTCAACCTAGATGCGCGTTCGATGCCAACTCTCTTGGACAGTACAGTCTCCCTTCCTTTCCTTATTCAACCCAGACATGGATTAGTCTGCATGAAGTAGGGTTTCCTTTAAAAGTGCAAATTATGGTTTTCGTCTGCGTGGCCAGCAGAGTAGAGGATAGCAAATTGGAAAGATGGTGGAGTGGAAAAAGATCCACATGCAACGACGTAGCAGAGGGGGCAATAGAACAAGGTTATGGCTCGAAAAGAGGTAGCATACCTGAGGGTCGGCGGGAAGTGGCTTCGCTCGTGGTCGTCGTCCTCCGCACACACTACGGCAGCGAGCTTGGGGACGGAGGCCATCCCGCGCGGGTGCTAGGTCTTAGAGGACAGCCTTGTCGTCAGTGTGTGACCTCACTCGCCGACGACGAGTGCGTCAACGCAGCACGTCCTTCTCTTCCCCGGCGGATTTGTGACCACCGGTGAGGAGGGAGAGAGGGGCCGTCTTTTTAGATCTGGAGAGAGGGTGGCAGTGTGAGAAGCAAGTGGGAAGCCCTTAGCAACAAAGCGCTGAAGCTCTAGCCTATATATATCTTTTTTATACTACTAGTACTGGAGGTGGGGTAGTGGCAGAGTAGTTTATATTTTCTCTGCGTATAGTACCAGTTAGTCGTGCTTCAAAACTGATCGGCACGCCATTAAAAAAATAAAGGTCAATAACTAATGCGGCACCTCGGGCCAATGCGGCCAGATCGCATTTTGCATGAGAAATTACACACCATGTTTCGTTGACATGTGGTCCCGTTCCAACATATCAGTGAGACGACGGCGAGTAGTAGGAGTATTTCTGAACGGACGTGTAGGCTGGGGCGCCTCTTCGTGAACCGTGGCAAACTCGCAACCGTCCACCGACTCTTCGCCTTTCCCTCTCGATTTGCAACTGCTGTCGCAAGGTCTTCCTCTCCCTCCTCCATTTCCCTTCAGCCCTTCACCCTTTCTTCTGCCATTGTTCGATCGTCTTCTCCATGGAGGGAACAAGCCGGAAATGACCTCGTTATTCTTGCCCCGATCTGAAAGATGACGTGGTGGAGGAACTCATTGATCGGTGCGACGTCATCACCTCGGCTAGCATGGCAGGTTCGTTCCAGCTCATTCTCGACACAACTAATAACATCATTGCAAGGAACCCAAGGGTCAAGGAGCGGTTTGATCTCCCCTATCTTCTTCGCCGTGACCCTGATGACTGGCGCCGGCATGACGGAGGCCTCGCCCTTTGCAAGTTGATGCCGCTTGATAATGATCCGTGTGATGTTAAGATGCCATCGCTTGAGGGCAAGGCTTGGGCAGGCGCAAATGGAGATTGGGTTGTTTACATTGGGTCCAACTGCGAATGGGAACTTGTGAATGTGTACACTCGTCACCGGGTTCCACTTCCAAAAATCTCAGCACACTGCCCAGAGGTTGCGCACACCGGTAATGTATGCACGTTCAAATATGATCATGGTGACTGTCGTCTATGGAAGATAGCAATTTGTCGAGTTCCCAACCGCTCTTGGAATTACAACAACTATCAAGTTGTTGCTATCTT